>NW_024412402.1:16686089-16723849 GCF_014898765.1 Herpailurus yagouaroundi | reverse complement strand
AGCTTTGTCCTCCATTTCTGTCACTATTTCCCTAAAGCAAAAGAAGAAATGTCTAAGGGGACAGTTTTCTGAAGGAGGAGCCTTGAGGTTGGGAAAAATCTTAGAGGCCATGACGCTCACCTCCCTGATTCACTGAGGCCGAGACCAAGGCGGGCCGAGGGGTCTCTCTGGGGTGGGGAAGGGCTCCCCACTGCCCCCTGCATCCTTTCCTTTGCCCACCGCCTGCCTGGGGACCTGGCAGAGAGGCCAGGGCTGTGACCAGACGCTTGGAGACTGGGACCCAGTGCCTACTCCGCCACAACTTAGCTCTATGACCCCAGGCACGTCACTGGATCTGTACCCCCATTCTCTCATCTCCGAAAGTGAGGGTGATAAATCGATGCTTGCTCTGCTTGCCCCTCAGGGTGGTTTGAGGGTCAGAAGACAAGTAACTGTGAACAGGCTATGAAAACTGAAAAGCAGAATTCAGAAGTAAGGGATGTGGGTAGTGCTTCTTTGCAGGGCTTGGGGTCCCTCTTACCTACCTGGGGGTTAAGGTTTTCAAAGATGTGGAGAAATAGCCATCTGTGTGAAAAAAATCTGCCCAGGTCTCCACAGCCAGCGTAAGAGAAACGTGAAGGGCTGCTGAGGAAACCAGGGGCTTGGGCCTGCTCTGCCTGTGTCTCTTCTAGAAGCTGGAGTGCACAGAGGCCCAGCCTCTGAGCAGGCTCTCACAGATCTGCCTGTCCAGGGTGGAGCCACAGGAGGAAGGTTTCAGTTTAACAAAAGGAAGAGCAGACTGGCCATGAAGTGTTTGGGGGTTGGTGGGCTGGGCTTGGAGCTGCACAACTACAACGTTCTGGAGGCTTCTGCTGCCTCCAGAGTGTCTCACAACAGACATTCCCTGACTTCTGAGACCCTGCTGGGAAAAGAGGTGGAGAGGGCATGGAGAAGGGGACATGGGCCTCTTTTCGAAGGGGAGTTCAGCCAGAAGAGGAAAAGCCACAGGGGCTCCTGGCCCATCTGTCTGCCCTGCTTCCCTATCAGGCACTGTTTGTACATAAGACTCATGGCTCCTGGCAATAGGCCTGACTTGGAGACAGCCTTGACCCTGAAGGGCCTGACCCAGCCCCCTTGGCCCCACGGCCCCACCAGTACATGGGGTGGCCAAGAGTGCCTCAGCAGTCAGCCTCTCTGGCCAAAGGAGGGCAGCAGGGGAGGTGAGCCAGAGGCCAGCTTCCTCCCTGGAAGGCTTTGAGCCCAGCCTGGGGTACAGGCCAGCTTGCTGGAGGCGGCAGGGGAGGTGGTGGTCAGTGGGAGCTTCACGGGCAGGAAATTACACCCATATCAGCACTGGAGGAGAGTGTAAAAAACAGATCTTTGATCTGACACGGCCTCAGTTACTCAATGGTTTGCCAGGGTCTGGGTCAGCTCAGGGCCAGAGATTTGGCTCAGGTATTCTCTGTCTCTCCAGGCCCAATTTCTAGGTCTGAAGGCTGAATGCAGCCTTTCAGTTTGTGCTCTCCATGCTTTTTCTCATTGCTTGCAATGACTTTGCTCGCCTCCTCTGCCAGTGGAAAGGTCCAGCTTAGCTGTCACCTCCTCCGTGAAGCCTTCCTGGATCTCCTCCAGGGGGCACAGCCACCCCCTGCCCCTCAGACAGAGTTGGCTGTGTCTGAGATGCCATAACCACACTTAGCACACAGTCAACACCAGGCCCTGAGTTCCTTGTAGCAAGGAGCTTGCTAACAATTAGCCCTGGGATCTCCAGAAGAACGGTACACAGTAGGCCCTTAAACATTCACAAGCACACAAATGTGTAACTGCATGCTTGCCCTGGCCTAAAGACATTTGTAAAACTAACACCCAGAAAGGAAGAATTGGAAAGATGGCTGAGCCCCCTGAAGGTTGCCCTGGGAAAACACTTCTGTCTTCCTCTCGCACTGCCTGCCTCAACCCCGAGCCCAGAGCCCACCAAATCCAAATGGTTTTTTATCAGCGATGAAACAATAGATGATCTTTTGACATTTCCAGGGCTGTTTGGAAGGAGGAAAGATAATATGTAATAAATTCATATACTTCTCTGTGTTTCTTGGCTCCGGCAGCTATATTTCCATCTCTTTATGCAGGAGTCCTGGGGAGCTGAAATCCTTGATAATGCCAAACAATTCAACACTTTTTTCTCTTTACTCTGTCTGCACCGCAAAAAAATATCGACTTTATGCTGGCAGCTGTGGGAAGTGAAATCAGATGCCACATTCCTTTTTGCATGCAAGAGAAGTCAGTCCTGCTTTGGAGGCCCCGTCCCTACTCAAGGGTCTTTGGGAATGAGAGCTTAGGACCTCACGTCTGATTTCTCCAAGACGAAGGGCAGCCTGGCCCCACCTCCCTCCGGGGGATGCGGGCTGGTGGATCTTGCACCTGAGGTGTCCAGGACGGGCTGAGACATTTTCTCCCTGCCCTTCTACCTCCGCTGCCCACGGTCCTTTCTCAGACAGTCCCAGCAGTAGACGTTGCATCTGATCTGACTCCAAACAAACACTTCCTGAGCCAGAGCCAGCCCAGGGCCCTGGAGGTTAGTGGAGCACGCTGGTGCGTCTGAGCTCAGATTCTCAACTTCGGCAGCACATTTCAGCCCAGGGCTGAAATCAGCATCTATTAGCAGCACCTTCATTTCCCCGAGAAGGGGGCTGGGGAGGAGCCAGAGAACAAGACTTGCCCAGGGCCACACGCTGCAATCTGGTAGAGCTTCAAACCTCTTCTCCTGACCCCGGACCGAGATCTATCTATCTGTCCATCTACACTCTGAGCCCTCTAACAACCTTTAAATGCCTGCCATGTGCCAGGTACTGTGTGCAGGTCCCAGGAAGCTTTTCCCGGGTGGGGGAAGCTTTTCGTTCAGGTTTCCCCATAGAGACAAAATGTGAGGCTCTGCCTATTTGGATCTGGGTGGGTTCTGTTAGGACAAACGATACGTGGCATCAGCAGGGCACTTACAACTCCCCCAGCCTCCCCTCCCCTGTGCCCAGCCCCCTCCATCTCTCTCTCTCTCTCTCTCTCTCTCTCTCTCTCTCACACACACCCACCCACCCACCCCCACACACACACACACACACACACACTCACCTGCACTCCACCCACCCTAAACCGCACTGAGCACCGGGCAGGGGGGTGGGGGGCGTGGGACAGCTCTGTTACATTAACACACCATTCTCTCCTTCTCACATGATAGTGATCAAGAATGTGGACTCAATACTGGGATCTGTTGGGGGACTGTGGCAGGTTACCTCTCTGTGCCTCAGTGACCTCATGTATAAAATGGGAATAATAATGATAACACCCTAGGGTAAAAGAGGATTAACTAGAATAATACATGCGAAGTGTTTAGCACAGCGTCTAGCACATAGTATTCAAAACCTGCCTGCTGTTGTTGGTAGTAGTAGTTGTCTGGTAGGGAGTGGCCCGAAGAGGGCTAACCGGGGTGGGAATAGAGAGTTCTCCAGCCCTAGTCTTGGCCAGCCTTGTTCCTTCCAAAGCAGAGTTTCCAAAGGCGCCATTCCAAAATGAGGACAGGAGCCACGATTTTTGGCCTGCTTCTTGTCCCCTTCCCCTGCCCTGTACATGAGGGCCCCAAAGCACCGTCGCAAGACTTCTCCCTCTCCCTCCCCCGGGGACAGTACAGGCTAGAAGCAGAGAAGGCGACCCTCGACCCTGGACACAGTCAGCCCAGGGGTGATGAGCATCAGCCTTTCCTGGAGAGGAGAGCCATCAGTCTCCCAGGCCACCGCCTGTCTTTCAACCCCAGCTGTAGGGAGGGGCAGGCAGGGGCGGGGGTGTCTCAGAAACGGGGAAGAGACTAAGCAGCCTTGGGCCCCTGCGGGTTTGCTGTATAGTTCTGGGGGGAGCATCTGGGTCACTCTTGGCCCAGGACCTGAGCTCAGGAAAGCCCATGGGAAGCAGGTGGGAAGATGCGAGATGACCCAGCCTGCCCTCACTCCTAGCTTCCTCATTCATCCTCTCCAGGAGGAGGAACAAGGAGGCCCTCAGGACAATAGCTTCAGACTCCTGCTAGTGCCATTTGTGAAACACTTCCACATCCTTTTCTTTCTCCCAACCAGGCTTTGAGACAAACATGGCAGATATAATTGACCCCATTTAACAGATTAACATATTGGGGCCCAGAGACACTAAATGTCACGAGTAAGTGGTGTTGCCAGGATTCGAACCCACCTACCCTGATTTCTAGTTGAGCACACCTTCCTTCCACCACCCTGTCCTGAGTGGTCAGTTCTCCATTTCCTCAGGAAGGTAGCTGAGGCGCTCATTAACTGCGCCCCTTATCCTGCGCCCAGGAAGGGGAAGGAAGCAAGGAGAGTTATGCACTCAGACTGTATCTGGCTTTAGAACTTGGCCTGGGGAAACCTCACAGGTGTTTTGGACTTCTGACATAAGAACCAATGGCCAGGTAAGGACTGAGAAAGGGAAGAACAGAGCCTGGCCCACAGGCATGTCGCACGGGTTGAGGAGACCCTGGGAATAAGTCAAAGGTCCGGGCCCCCCATCTGAGCCTGAGGTTTGACCACTTCTGACTTAGCCCTGTAATTTAGCTTGCTTGCATGCCTTCATTCGTTCCAAGCATCTACCCAGGACCAGGATGCCATGCTAACATCTACCCTTTCAGGAGCTCAGACCTTGCTACCTAGGAGACTCTCCTGCACACAGCCAAGGCTAAGTGCTCTTAGAGCACAGAGGGAGCACAGGGAGGGAGGCACTAATTCTGCTTTTATCTGTGGCAGAGTCTGGGACAGCCCCTCTAGCTACAGCTTTTGTGCTTCATTCTACTTTTAGAAACCCCTCCACTCAGGTGGCCAGGCGGAAGGGTACGCAGCCAGGGCACGCAGGGAGCAGGCAGTAACATTCCCATAATGCCGTGACCAATCTGTTGGCTCCAGAGCGTCCCACGTGGGCCTCCAGCCAGGACACTCATGTTCACAGGTGGCTTCTAAGGCTTATATCCCTCAGCAGGAGGCCTGATCTTTCTAGATGTCCCATGCCCAACTGTAAGGGTGTCCTGTGCAAGGCCCTTTGTCAGCCCAGTCTAACACTTCCACAGTGCAGGAGCGCCTCTGTGTCCTCGATGCCACCTTCTGAGCCCCTACTCTCTTGAGCTTGTTCAGTCAGGTCTGCTCAACAGCCGCTCCTTGGCCACCCTCACTATGAAGGTCTCCCCAAACCTTAAAAGCACTCTCCTCCCCTCTAGGGTAGGTTTAATTTGGCCCAACAGTCAATCACATATTGAGGGTCCACCCCGTCACAGGTCCATGATGTCGCACAGCAGCAAGAACAAACGTGATTAAGACTGTTTGTCCTGGGGTGCCTGGATGGCTCAGTTGGTTAAGCATCCGACATCAGTTCAGGTCATGATCTTACGGTTAGTGAGCTTAAACTCTGTATCAGGTGAGCTTGAGCTCTGCTCTGGGCTCCACACTCCTTCTCCCTCTCTCTCCCCCTGTATCTTGTGGGATTCTCTCTCTCTGCCCCGATGCTCACTTGTACACTCTCTCTCTCAAAAAAAATTTTTTTTAATTAATTAAATTAAATTTAAAAAGACCATTTGTCCTCAGAGGAGTTATGATTTGGAGGGAGTTATGGAAACACGACAAAGAGCTAGACTATGGGGAGGGTAATATGGGGCTAAAAGAAGGGCCAGGTCCATCCTGGGCAGAAGATAATGCTGAGCTGGGCTCAAACAAACAAACAAAAGAGGAGAAGAAGAGAACACCCCAGACAGAGGAAATAGCATTTGTAAGGGTAGGAAATAGCACCATGATGCAGGAAATGATAAGTCTGTGTATTTGATGGAGGGGTGGCAGGAGACAATGCTGGTGAGGAGAACAGAGGCCGGGTTATGGCGAGCCCCACATGCTAGGCTCAGAAGCTTGGCCTTTATCCCTCCAGGAACAGCCAGTTTTCATGAATGCATAGCACTCATTTGCAGAGATTCACTTCAAATGTCACCTCCTCCAGGGATCCTTCTCGGACTTCTCCAGAATTAAGTACTTTCTGAATGATGAGCTCCTATCTCTCTTATAGTACTTATCACATTGCTCTAAGGTTTTGCTTAAATGGCTGTTTCCACTACTAGCCTAGAGATCACATATAGTTTTCTGTTTGTTTTAGGTCCCTAGAAACTAGCAGAAGGCCTGACATACTCAGGTGCTTACTAAGTATTTTACAGATGAATGAAGGAGAGCAAATTGAAGTCAGATGATCTATTCACTCCCTGCTCTCTGCCTCCATTCTGAATCCTCAGTTTGAATAACAAATATTGATTTATATCTGCACTCATCTATATAATGGAAATAATAGTACTCTGAGGACTGTCGTGAGGAATAAATAATATAAGTAAAATTGCTCAAGTAATAACTTACCACATAGTACGTATCTCGTAAAAGTTAGTTTCCCTTCCCTTTCATTCAACTCGGATTTATTAATCCCCTTCTATGTGCCAGGCACTGTTCTAGGCACTGGGTTCATAGCAAGAAAGAAAACAAACTCCCTGTCTTCATAGGCTGCTCTTCTAACTGGGTGAGATCAATAATAAATAAACAAGCAGACGCATAGTATGCCAGATGGAGGAGATAAGAGCCATAGAGAAGAATAAACCAGAAAAAAAGGAGAGGGAGTCCCAGCAGTCAAGGTGGAGGGAGTCAGGAATCTGCACTGGTGAGATGACAACTGAGCAGAGATTTAAAGTCACCAAAGTGTGTTCAGGGCGGGGAGGGTGTGCTGGAGGAGCGGCAAGGAGGCCAGCATGCTGGAACAGAGCTAGTCAGGAGATGTGGCAGAACTGGCAAGGATCCGGATCGGGTAGGGCCGCGGGAAGACGGAATTTTCACTCTGAACGAAATGGGAAGCCATTGGAGGCATGATCCCATTATCATTTTAGATGGAGACTCTGGCTGGCTGCGGGGCTTGAGCAAAGGCTGAAAAGGGTGACGAAGGACAACAGGTTGGGGGCCAATAGCAATACTCCAGGCAAGAGACTGTGGAGACTGGGACCAGAGCGGGAACCGTGGTGAGGACTTTGGTCTGCCAAGGCTTCTGAATTCATTGCTGCAGAGTGTGAGAGAAAGAGTGAAGCCAGGACGACCCCAAGGTGTTTGACCTGAGCACCTGGAAGCCTGGATTTGTCCACTACTGAGATGGAGAAGGCTGTCTCCCTTGCACTAGGTAGTGCAGAAGTGAGGAGAACAAAAGGACATTCTCAAAATGCGTATACACACATTGGGCAGGGAGGAGAATTACTCGTGGTGCAGATGAGGGAAGAATAGGAAGTAGCAATCTGTGAAAAAATAAACCAAATAGCAGCCAAATGCCAAAATGATACAGACAAGAAAGGTTATGGCTGGTCAGGAAGGGGATCACTTGTGTTGGCTCAGGCTCTGAGACTGCCCTTTATGAAAGCCACCTTCTTGCCAAATCCAGTGACCTTGTCTCAGACCTTGTTTCCTTTCAACTCATTGTCACATCTGACCCTAGGATAGACCCGACTCTGTGACAACCCTCCTACAGCTATAGCTTCCTCGTGCTGCCCTCCTGCCCCACTGCTCCACCTCACCGTGAGCTCCTCTTCCAAGCCCAGGCACCCACCAAAGGCCACCCGGGTCCTCACAATGCTCTCCAGTTCTGAGAATGGTGTGTGCACGCACATGTATGCACGCGCTGGTGCACATGCATGCAATACACATGCACACACCTGTGCACACACCCGTGCACATGCATATGCACACTTGTGAACACACTCGTGTCCACTGGAGGATTTGATCTGTGAGAGTGCGGGAGTCTCAGATCTTTATCTCTAGGGCTGACCACTCATCCAAGGAATTCCTCTCAGCTGCACACTTATTTTAGATGTCCAGTTTTCACCTCATGCACAAGCTGCGCTCAGGACCTCCCCTCATCCAGGTTTTCACACCACCTTGCACTTTCTGTCAGCATCATGGTTGTGCTGACACTCCAGCTTCAAGCCTCAGATTTGTCTTCGGCTTGTTCCCCATCTTTTTCCCCATGAAGTCATGCAGCTCTAACCCTCCTTTCTAGGACAGGCTTTAGGGAGGTGGAGTCAGAGGAAAGGGCGGGGCAGGAAGGCCAGGTGGCAAGGCATTGTAAGTGGTCTCCTGACCAATCTCCTGCAACTCTGTAGCCCCGCCTCCAGCTTCCCTGCCCAGCCAGTCCTCCCGGAGGCCATGGCCAGACTTGTCTGACTACAGCATGCTCCTTACTATTCCACTTCCCAGTTTGAAAACTCCACGTAGGTCTCATTTCTAGCAAGACAGAATTCCTATTCCTCAGCCTGGCACTTACTTCTCCATGTCACATCTCATTTTTAACTCTTACTGGGCCCCAGTACTCTACCTGAGGCCAGTGGGGAGGGGGGAGCTGGCGACACTTGGGCCCCTAGTAGTGCTGTTCATTGTCTCATTTAGTCTTGGCGAGGTGGGCGGTGCGTAATCGTTTTGCAGATGAAGAAATGGACTCTCACTAAGAGTGACATCCTGGAAGTCACAGAACTAGTGAGGAGCAGACCTGAGAATGATACTCGGGCTCCTTGTACTGTATAGCCCCCACCCTTTCCATCATACCGCACCGCGTCCCACACACACGTTAACCTTTCCACTGTGGAGAGATGGCTCATGTTTTTTTGCTCACTTGCAATGCCCTGCCGCTTGGCCTCCCACCCCACCCTTTCCTCTGACCCCAGCTCCCTATATTCTCTTTATTTAATTTTTAAAATGTTGTTATGTATTTTTGAGAGAGAGCAAGAGAGAGCGTGTGCGCAGGGTAGGGGGAAGGCGGGGGGGGGGGGGGGGCCAGAGGATCTAAAGCAGCCTCTGTGCCGACAGCAGCAAGCCAGATGCACGTCTCGAACACACAGACTGTGAGATCATGACCTGAGCCAAGGTCAGATGTTTAACGGACTGAGCCATCCAGACGCCCCCGCCCCCCCCCCCCCCCCTATTTTCTTTATGGCCCAGCTCTGGGTCTCTTTCTCCTCTAATCCCAATTCTCTCGCCTTCTCCACTTGGCATGGATTTCTCCTTTTTCTTTGTGCCTAAATCGGTTCTTTCCCAGAGCTTGAGAAAGTTGTATACCCCGATCTCAAGCTCCGTAAGAGCAGGGGCCTGTCTCAGACCCTGGATTTCTTACATGTTCTGTTAGGCCCCAAACGAGATAGTCCACAAATACTTGCGGAAATGAAAACATGATAACAACTAGTTCCTTAACAGAAACATTCAAAACAACTTCAAGCAAGGATCATTTGTATTTTAGTTCATTGTGTTAATTTCCTCTAGTTAACGTGGAAATAATTGTCTGAAATTACAAGTTAAGTAGGATAGTAATGTTAGGAAGCGTTGTCATTTAAGAAAAATATTTTTACAACATTAGTGGCAGTGAGCTACAGAGTTCAGCTTAGGAGACGACTTCCTTCCTTGACAGGCAGTTTTCCACTGCTCAAAATATTCTGTAACATTTCTGATTTTTTTTTTTCCTCCCTCCATCACTGTCTGAGGAAATGAGATTAAAGGTAATATCCACAGCCATTTGAAGATATTTGAATAAGAGGTAAGAGGGAGAAGGGAGAAGATACTGTATTTCCCCAGGGATAGAGTGTGTGTGTGCGTGTGTGTGTGTGTGTGTGTGTGTGTGTTGTAACTACCCCAATAAAAACTAAATTCACATGAGGCTGGTCACTGGTGAAGACTGATTCTTCCCAAAGTTTATGAAGATTTGCAAAAGACAAAAGACCTGAGAGCAGAAGGGGGAGTCTTGCAGACACAAGACCAGAGATGTTTGTCCATGAGGCCAGACAAAGAACAAGGAAATGAACTATTGAAAAAGGAAGATCTCTTCCTGAGGAAGAAATTCAAGTAATACCTACCACTTGAGTGAGCTCCCTAGAGACAGAGCCCCCCTCCATACCTCCCACCTTCCCCTGGAAGACACTCACTGACTAGAGAGAGCAAAGGGGGAGGGAGCTACATTTCCCTCATTTGCCCCATTAGTCAGACACCTGCTCATTTTCAACACATGGTGCTGGCCCAAAAAAAAATTAAAATTTGTTTTTGTGATTAGGCAATTAAAAGCATATGGCCAAGAAGGTAAGGAATTGAAGCAGCACAAAATGAAATATATATATATATAAGCTATTTGGGGGAATCTGGGTGTCTCAGTCGGTTGAGCATCTGACTCTTGATTTCGGCTCGGGTCATGATCTCACGGTCGTGAAATCAAGCCCTGTGTCAGGCTCTGCACTGGATGTGGAGACTGCTTAAGATTCTCTCTCTCCTCTCTCTCTCTCTCTCTCTCTCTCTCTCTCTCTCTCTGTTTCTCCCTCCCCCTCTCTCCCTCCCCCTCTCATTCTCATTTTCTCTCTCTCAAGAAAAAAAAGAGATAAAGAAGAGCTATTTCTCTCACTTCTGACCCTGAATCCCCCATTCTTCCACTCCCCCTTCCAGGGGCAATCGCTGTTACAGTGTTTGTGGCTACCTCCCAGGGAGACACTGTGTGCACACAGACAGGTATGTTTCTGACATAAATGACAGAGTGCACTACAATGCTGGTCTGCATCTTGTGTTTTCCCTTGGCGTTGGCCTATAAATAAGCTTAGGTGGTCCATTGTGACCGCCCCACCCTCCCCAACACAAGCTGGGTTCTTGTTCACACCAGACCTGTTTCCCCACTTCCACATTTCACAAATACATTGAGCGTGGACAAATGTCCCCGGTCTTAAGGTGATGCATTTCCTCTTTTCCAGGGCACGCGCATTGTCAAGTGCAACGTAAGTCGGACTTAGGTCTGAGAGAACCTCAGCTTGCTCTCTGGGATGGCAATGTTACTGAGAGCAAAGGGATGAGAGAAAGGAAGGAGTTGCTGTTGCCGACTTCATGGATGAGAGCCACCTTCCCACGCACGAGGAGACCTGCTGAGTGCCAACAGTCTTCAGGTGGGTGCCCACTATGTGCCTAGCCTCGTAGGAGGAGCCGGGAATTCAAACAAGAATCCTGCCTTCAGAGGACTCAGCAGCAGTGCCCCCAGAATCAGCATCACTATCAGAAAGACTAAGAGTCCCTTAACACTGAACCAGCTAGGGTTGGCCCCTCACCCCCACCCCACCCCACCCCACCCCACCCCTGCGTCCCCACCAAAGGGAAACCAGCGGGGGCTGGCCCTCACTCATCTCCTGTGGCTGCTACCGCCACCGCCACCACTGAAGAGACTGTCATTAAAGCTTTGTCCCCGGCTCTCTGATTTACATGTACAAATAATCACTGTCAGGGGCACGAGCCCCAGAGAGCAATAATAGATTCTGGTGGTAGCAGATGCAGATGCAGGAAATAAAAACAAAAATGAAACACACTAGCCTGGCAGAACTCGATGCTGGGAGAAACCCTAGGGGGGATGACAGCCTGTGGGGAGGTGGCTGGAGAGGATCTATCAGATCAGGTATTGATTGGTTGGTCTTCCACAAAAGCTAGCCTAGGCCTAGGCTGCTGCTTCTTCTTTTTTTTTTAATTGTGGTCACATATATCACATAAAAGATTCCATTTTATCCATTTTAAGTGTCCAATTCAGCGGCATTAATTACACTCATACTTTTGTGCAACCGTTACCACTATGTTTCCCAAACTTTTCCATCACCCCAAACAGAAACTCCCCATTCCTGCTATCCTCCCACTCCCTGGTAACTTCTGATCTGCTTTCTGTCTTTACGAACTTGCCTAGTCCAGATATTTCATATAAGTGAAATCATACAATATCCGGCCTTTTGTGTCTAACATAATGCTAATTTTCTCACTTAGCATAACATTTTCAAGGTTCATCCTTGATGTAGAAGGTATCAGAACTTCCTTTTTATGGCTGAATGCTGTTCTGTGGTATGGATATGCTACATCTTGTTTATTCATTCATCTGTTGATGGACACTGGCTGTTTCCACCTTTTGGCTACTGTGATTATGTGCCTGTTATACAAATATATTAAAAATTTTTTAATGTTTATTTATTTTTGAGAGAGAGAGAAACAGAGTGTGAGCGGGGGAGGGGCAGAGAGAGAGAGGGAGACACAGGATCCCAAGCAGGCTCCGGGCTCCTAGCTGTCAGCAAAGAGCTTGATGTGGGGCTCAAACTCATGAGTCGCGAGATCACGACCTGAGCAGAAGTTGGATGTTTAACGGACTGAGCCACCCAGGCACTCCTGTAAATATATTTTAGAGTCTCTGTATTCAATTCTTTGGGGTGTAATTGCTGGGCCACGTGGTAACTCCGTGGTTAGCTTTTTTGAGGATCTGCCATACTGTTTCCCACAGTGGCTAGCCTAAGACTGGAAAGGATGACTCAGTCCCTCCTCTGGGAGCTCTGGATATGTTGGTCCTGGGAGACCACCTGGCACACTCTGGCATGGCTGACCTGGCCTGGAGTGGGAAGAAGGAGAAAGAGCCAGAGCTGAGGGGTAGCAAAGTAGGGTCTAGCCGGCCTGTGCTCCAAGCTGATCCCCAGTGTGCCCAGTGAGGGCCTGGAAGAGAGCCCACTGTAAACCCACAGTGTGGGGGGGCAGGGAATCCTAGCCTCCCCCCACCCCCCTCATAAGGTCAGCATCTTGAGAGCAGAGAATGAGCATGCTATGTGTGTATCCTTAGGACGAGACTGGTATCTAGTGTTTGTCAAGTGAATGAATGAATGAATGAATGAATGAATGAAAGTAATTGAATGAACTACACGCTCTTTATAACCTTGCTGCTTAATAAATGCTTATTGACCGACCAAATGAATGAGTGAATGGATGAATGGCATCACAAGGGCTGAGTGAGCTTGTGGAGTAGACTCTTGGCTTATGGTCAAGCCCTCACTCCCTCAGGCACTCACTTGCTCATGTATTCATTCATTCATTCTAATCACTGCTATGTGTCCAATCCTATTACGTACGGGGGCTCAGATACAAGTTAAGACTCTGCCTCTGTCATCAGGAAGCCCACAGAAGAGTAGAGAGAGACCCAGGTAAACAAGAAGTATGCTTCAAGCTACTCCATTTTTCCCGAAGCACACAGGGACTCACATCACATCAAAACCCGACCAGGGCCTCCTCAGCTCCACCAGTTGCTGGGCACAGCTGGCTGTGGGAGGAGTGGCCAATTAGCATGCTGCACACACCTGTCCGGGGCTGCTCCCAGGATCCAGGGGCTGGAGAATTAACGACCAGGAGGATTTTTGGAGCTCCCAGAACCCAGCCCAGCTCACATCAGAGACCTTGCTCCCCTTTAGGGATTCATTCACTCTGCACAGCTGGTTAATTTTTCATCAAGGGGCTGGCGGGCAGTGGGGGGGGGAGGGTAGTTGGGAGAGAGCTCTGATCCTTCACTCTTTCATGCTGGGGGTGGAGGAGAAACATAACATCCTATCCATTTTATTTTTGAGATGAAATAGGAACAGATTGTGGTTGCCAGGCAAGACCCAGCCCTCACAGGGCTTGTGCTTCTGCTGCGGGCTGATTAACGGTTATTGGGCAAAGGATAAAGCATCCAGACGGCACAGGCCTCCGGTGAAGGTGCTTACACATTTAATGAGCACCGGGTGACATGCTAGTGGTGAGCAGCAATCTTTTGTAAAAAGTGATTTTAAGGATCCAGGCTCCTATCCTACTTTCATCTCCTCTCCCATTAGGACCAGGGTGGGCTAACTCCACGCTCTGGCCTGGGTACTTTGTTCCCTTCCTTTATGAGCACCCCCTCTTCTCCACGGAGCCTCCAACTGCAGCACCAGGGGCTACTATTTCGGCTTAAATCTGACCCACAACCTGAAAGCATGGGGCTGAAAATGAACTCTCAGTTTGCTCATCCAGAAAAATGGGAATGGGAAGAATAAGAAACTGGCCTTATAAGTAAATGGGACTAGAGGTATCAAAGCGTGTTCACGTCCATCATCTCACTTGACCCTCGTTCAAAATTGGGTGTGCCAAATTTGAAGTGGCTCCAGAAGGGCTGTGGAGCAGATGCTATCATTCCCATTTTGGAGAAAAGGATGCTGGAGGACAAGGTTACCTTCTCTGCCCAGATCTGCCCAGATCATTCCCTGAGGAGGGAAGTGGTACACAGCCAGAGATGAGAAGGTGCTCACTTCCTTCCTTGTTTCTGGAGTCCCTCCACTGTGGGAGTCCCCGACCCGGCAGTTGAGAAGACTTCCCCCAGTCAGCGGGGCCCCTGCTGTCCTGCTATGGACTCAGCCTGAAGAACCGAGCATTTCCTGCCTCCATGTCCACCCTTCCAGGATATCCACACCCCAAACTGCGAGGAGAGAGAGTTTCTGGTCAACAAAACATTTAAAAATATCTACTGTCTACCTAGTGCGGTGCTATGCTATTACATGCTCTGTGCAAGACATAAGGTATGGTCCCCCTTTCTCAAGAAGAAGGCGATTTTATTTATGTGACAAAACCTACACAAAGAGGACTGATAGAGGGTGTGTGTTAAACAACAAATATGAGTGCTTCCCCACCTTTGGTGTGCTTATGAATATTAAGTCTGAGGATCTTGATGAAATTTGGAGTCAGCAGGTCTGGGTCAGGAGCTGAGACATGCTGAGGCATTTCTAACAATCTCTCGGATGCTGCTGGTGCTCCTGGTCCTCAGACCACACTTTGAGTCGCAAGGCTCTGTATGGCCCATGTCGTGACAAGTCAGAGAAGCCAGGGGGTCAGGCAGAACTTCCGACAGGAGATGTGTTTATATGGGGTCTTCAGGACGGGAGGGATAGAAATAGGCAAAGCAGGAGAAAAAATGAGACTGCAATCCTCAACAGAAACTCTGTGGGATGATGGGTCATGGGGACACAGAAGAGACCTCGGAGAGCACACTCTCAGCTGGGAGTTGGAGGCAGAGTGACCTGTCCTGACTGTGTGACCTCGGGCTCGTCACTTCCTCAAACAGGGCACTTTCCTCCCCTCTAAAGGAGGAGTTCTGTGGTTCCCAGCCCAGGCAGTGCGTTAGAACATCTGGGCAGCTTTTAAAATCAAACAACACCTGGATTCCTTCCTGAGAGGTTTTTATGTAGTGGTCTGGGGTAGGGCTGAGGCCCAGGTAGTTTTAAAAAGCCCCCCAGTGATTCTAATGAGCAGCCTGGGTTGAGACCATTGCACTGGGCAACCTTAAGTGTACCCCCCACCCCCACCCCAGCTCCCTCATCTTTCTATTTGGATACAAAGCACCAGGAACTTGTGGCTTCTGTTCCTGGGCATCCGGCCTGGAGAAAAAAAAAAAAAAAAAAAAAAAAACCCAAAAAACAAACCCACAGTATTAGAGAAATCCTAAGAACAGCTTCACCACAATGCCAGAAATGTGAGCATTTCTCTGGTGGAGGCCAGGTGGAGGGGCTGTCCTGCCCATCTGGTTCCCATTAATCCCAGGGCATGTTTCACATCCCTGGCAGGTACTTGGAGCTGGGAGCAGCCCCCTGGGTGGCCCTCGGCAGGGGCCTTTCAAGCCAAGCCCTGCTGACAGGCTGCAGGGCTCTGTGGGGCCCTCCTGGCTTCCAAGTCACTTGCCCCCTCTTGGGGGTAGAATCCCGGGCAAATTAGAAACCAAAGAAGGCAGTTGCAGAAGCTTGGCCTCCCTTTCATTAGCAGTCTGTCACAAAGCGTGAAGGGCTTCGATAAATTCTGCAGCTCTCAGCAGCTGCCGGGGAGACCCGGGAGGAAGAAGATTCATTTGTTCCCCCAGAAGACGGAGTCTTCAGGAATTTCCAGCCCCTTTCCTCCCCCACCCACTCAGCCGGGAACTAGCCCAAAGCCACATGTTGCTGTCTGCCTGTAGATTCCTCGGCTTTGGAGACAGTGCAGAGGGAGTGACTACCCCATCTGGTGGGGCCCTGAGGACCCTTCTGCCTTGCCAACAAGGGTAGAGAGTCAGGCTCTGTTTCCATAAGGACCCCAGAGCATTTGGCTGCTCACACATCCTTCCCCAGGCTGCAGTCATGTGAGGGGGAGGGGAAGGACTTGGGGGAGAATTAGTCTTTGTTGTGAGCCACCCCACCGGTCCCAGGGTGGCTAAGTGGGGCTGGTGGACTTGGAGTGGGTGGGTAGCCTGCATGGAGAGTGCCTGGGCTGAATCTCCACCTGAATTCTCCCCAGAGGGATCTGCTTCTCCCTCTGCCACTGGCTGGTCCCTAAATGAAACAGTGTTCCGGTCTGGCCTGGGCTCTGAGGTCAGACAGCCCCGGAGCACGGCGTCCCGGTACTGCCACTTACTAGCTGTAAGGTCTCGGGCAAGCTAACGAGCCTCTTTGTGCCTCAGTTTCCTCAGCTATAACACGGGACAATAAAATAGGTACCTCATGGGGTGATGGTGAGGATTAACGTGGTAAGATGATTAAGAGTGAAAGTTTGAGGGACAGAAAGGTCAGAGAGACAAAGAGGGTCTCCCCAGCTGGCAAGTTCTCGAGCAGCAGGGAGCTCGGAACTGCTTGCTCAAGTGAGCTGGGGGAGAGGCTCCGTGTGCAGCACTGGCTTTCCAGGACAAAAGCATCAGTAACAGCCTCCGTCTCAGGAAAGGACAAGAACCTACAGGCCATACTTTGTCTGACATGTGCTATCCTTCCCGCACATGCTGGCCAAGTCAGCACTGGGAGACTCTGGCCAAATAGTAGTGCCAGCCCCTGGAATGGGAGTGGGCCAAGGGCCACGCCTGCAGATGTCCCTCCCAGAGGGAACCCGTGGCTGGATTCACAAGGAACTGTGTAGGGAGAAGTGGGGAGGAAGGAGAGTGTGCTGCAAAACACTGTCCTGGCCTGGTGCTCGGCCAGAGGCCAGCCAGGTACAAGGCTGTGAGGCCCAGCAGGGCCCCAGGCACACTGACACCAGCCAGCTCCAGGGGCCAGGGGCAGGTAGTGGGCAGTGGGCGGTGGGGAGGAGGGGCTCCCGGAACTTCCGCTGCTAGAAAGAGAGGTAGGTCGGCACCCACCAGGACCTTAGACACAATACTTTCATGAAGTCTAGTTAACCTTACTTTGAAGAAATTGGGCAAAAATCCATTTTACACAAAATTTCAGTGTAGGGGAAGAAATTACTTATGTTTCAAAAGGATTCCTTCCAGGGCAAAATTATTTACCATGGGGCTTTTCAGTGGCAGCCACCTTTAAGATACAACTTGATTTTTGAAAACTCAATTGACAAGCAAATTTGCAGGCATTCAAATCTGTGAAGCACTAACGTTTCTTTAGGGCACCAATCCTGCATTTTTTTAAAGCCGCCTGTGAGCACTGGTGCCCCGTTCGCAGTTCTGTTGGTCACCATCCCTCTGTTCCACGTCTCCCCAGTTACATCCAGAATTAACTGAGTGTGTACCACATGCCCAGCCCTGAGCTGGGGGCTTGTCTTATGGTCCCCCATTAATCCTCACAAGACCCTCCCCATGCCCTATCCCTCATT
Organism: Herpailurus yagouaroundi; assembly: GCF_014898765.1. NCBI lineage: Eukaryota > Metazoa > Chordata > Mammalia > Carnivora > Felidae > Herpailurus > Herpailurus yagouaroundi. The sequence goes on along the minus strand of NW_024412402.1, from coordinate 16,706,393 downwards.
TGTGGCACACCCGGGACCAGCGGTGTGCTGGTAAATGTTTAACAATCTGCTCTCTGGAATAACACGCCCACCATAGCCAATTCCAAGCTACAACGAGGGAAGAGAGGAAGACTAGCCATTACACGGTATTTCCACCACACAGCCACAACAGGCAGGAATAACCTCAAGGGCATGGATAATAGTAAAATACTTAGGAATCAGACGTTTTGAGTATTTATTACCTTTGTCTTTGTTTTAATTTCAGGGTAATATACATCACAAAATTCACAACTTTAAACATTTTTAGGAAATGTACTGTACAGCATGGTAGCTACAGTTAATAATACTGTACTGCATATTTGAAAGTTGCTAAGAGAGTAAATCTTAAAAATTCTCGTAACAAGAAAAAAATGTATAACTATGTGCGGTGATGAATGTTAACTATACCTATTGTGGAAATCATTTTGCAATATATACAAATGTCAAACCATTATGCTGTATACCTGGAACTAATATAATGTTATATGTCAGTTATACCTCAATTAAAAAAAACTTTAAAAAAATTTTAATGTTTATTTTTGAGAGAGAGAGAGAGAGAGAGAGAGAGAGAGGATTGTGAGCGGGGGAGGGGGAGACACAGAATCCGAAGCAGGCTCCAGGCTCTGAGCTGTCAGCACAGAGCCTGACATGGGGTGTGAACTCACAAACTGTGAGATCACGACCTGAGCTGAAGTCAGATGCTTAACCCACTGAGCAACCCAGGCGCCCCTAAAAAAAAAAAACCAAAAACTTTTAAGCGTACCATTCACTGGTGTTAAGTACATTCACACTGTTGTACAAATATCATCACTATTCATTTCCAGAATTTTTTTTTTTACCATCCCAAACAAAAACTCTGCACCCATTAAACAAGAGCTCCCCATACCTTTGCTTTAAAATATAATTTATTGGGGCGCCTGGGTGGCTTGGTCGGTTAAGCATCCGACTTCAGCTCAGGTCATGATCTCACGGTCCGTGAGTTCGAGCCCCGCGTCGGGCTCTGTGCTGACCGCTCAGAGCCTGGAGCCTATTTCGGATTCTGTGTCTCCCTCTCTCTCTGCCCCTCCCCTGTTCATTCTCTGTCTCTCTCTGTCTCAAAAATAAATAAACGTTAAAAAAATTTTTAAATATAATTTATTAAACTTAAGTTTACATCATTTAATTTTAATCATGGCTGTGTTTTGCCAGTGGCTTGAAAAATCCCTGAAAATTTAACAAACAGCTTTAGCAAACTGGTACAAGCTAGCCCCAGCACAACACTGTCTAGAAACTAGCTACTGCAGCATTTACTCACGGTGATAATAATGACGTCAAGCCTAGAATTTTGACCGCAGCCTTTCATGTAAGCCTCATGGCAAACCTATAAGTTAGGTCACTTATTATCCCCACTTTACAAATGAGGATCCAGGTGAGGCTATACTGAAGCTTAAGAGAAGTTCAGTGACTCACTGCCCTGTGCTAGATCAAATCTAAAGTCCTCGGCTTAACTGTCAAGACACTGAACTGGGCCTTCTTTATTTATACAGTTTCATTTTTCAACACCACTCAATGTCCTTATCCTCAGGGAATCTGGGATGGGTTTTTGAAACTTCTTGTTCTAGCATGGGGTCCTTTCCAAGGCAAGAGGGCTGTAGAAGCACCTGGAAGCCTGAGTTCTAGCTTTGGCTTTGCCTCTGATATACTGAACAAATTACCTTCCCTTGGCCTTGGGGTCCCCAGCTGAAGAATGAGGGGAGCAACAGTCTCCATGGCCTTAATTGCTCCACACTCTAGTATGCTGTGGCACGACATTTCTGCCTAATAGCCTGGGAAAGCAGGAGAAGCCCAGATTCTATTCTCTGCTTAGTGGCCAGCTCACCCCCAGAAGTGGCTCCTTTTATTGCACTCAGACCAGAGTAGATCCCTCAATACCGTTAGTCGCCAGGCAGAAGCACACGGATGGGGTACCTGAAAAGCTGGACCAAGGAGTGCCCTCAAAGAAGCTGAAGGACCTCAGCAGTGAAACAGCCATAAATGAAGAATGGATTGGGGGAGGCTGCTCAGATCTGGCGGTGGGGGCGGAAGGAGGATCAGATGACCTCCAGAAGTCCCTGGTGTCCTCTCCCCAAGGAAACTGGTCTTGTGGGTTTCCTGAGCTAGATTGATTCCAGGCCTGGAATCCATCATCCCCTTCATAATACAAATAATCACCAAATGTGCTCAAGCACTCGGTAGCCTGGATATTCACTCTAGCAATTCTCTGTGTGGACGGTGATTAGACCATCATTATCTTAATGCTTCTTAATTTATCTTTCTGATTAGCAACTTACCATTTTATTTGCAAAAAATAGCCTTCTGCTGGGTGGAAGCCAGCCGAGCACAGCAGCTGTCATTTTCTCTGTACTAAATCAGGCCAGGCTTAAGTTGGTTTTCGGGTGATGCTATTGCATGTGTCTTGGCGCTCACACACAGCACAATCCATCATGGTTGTTGTAAAGACTCACCCCCGGGGGGCTGCAGGCTGAGAGGTCACCTCTACCCAGGGAAGAAATCCAGGCTAAGGCACCCCCTCGCCCATCAACACACTTGGGGAAGGACTCCCAGAGTCTGCCCAGCATCCTGCCCTTATGGGACAGCCCACGGGGTAACCCACAGTCGAGAAGCAAAGTCAGTGGTACCTGTAACATAATAAAAGCTGCCATCTCAAATGCACCTGCCCTGTGCCAGGCACCGTGCAAAGCACCTGATACCCATGATCTCATTCAATTCTCAAAACAACTCTATAGGTGTGTGCCACTGTTATTTTCATTTACAGATGGAGACACCAAGGCTGAGACAAGTTATGTAATTTGCCTACGGCTTGTAAGTTGCAGAGCAAGCTCTGAATCAGATCTTTGAGACTCTCAGAACCGATCTCAAATGCCACGTTATAGTACCTTCCCAGGCAGAGTAGACACAGCAGGAGATGAGAGATGTTAGGGCAAACATCATCAGGGTGACTTTTGAATAGTAACACTTTCCTGCTTTCCCACTCACAGAACTGGCTCAAAGCAGCATCTCTTCATCCTAAGCCACAAACGTCATCCTCGTCTTTCCCACTCTCCACCACCACGAGCAGGTCCACACTTGCACGCTGCTACTAGGTGTCAGGCCCTGGGTCACAGAATGTTTTCCTTTTAAGCTGACCCTTCTGTTTTTCCGTCTTCTAACCAGGAACAAATCGTACTGCCTTCTGAGTCCTACTTCTTTCCAGAAAATATCTTTACTGTTTTCTATCCCTGAAACATACAGGTCATGGCTCTGGCAATCGCTGCTCTACTATTGTCCCTAAGAGGTTCATCGTATTTATCCTACTTGGGTGTCAAACCCTACACTTCATATATCTCGATTGTTCTTACTTCCTCCAGAAAGCAGTATACCTAGATATTCAGGTACATGAGGGAAGGCGGGGAGGGGGAGGGGGCTTCATTACTTGACTCCTAAAGTCTCCAGAGAAGGTCCTTAGGTGGAGGGAGCTCATTGAAATAGCAGGTGACTGTAATGTTGTGTCTTAAGCCTAGTCTTGGTTAAAAAATTTTGTTTTAATGTTTATTTATTTTTGAGAGAGAGAGAGAGAGAGAGAGAGGAAACATGAACATGAGCGGGGAGGGGCAGAGAGAGAGGGAGACAGAGGATTGGAAGCAGGCTCCACATTAATAGTACAGAGCCTGACACGGGGCTCAAACTCATGAACTGGGAGACCATGACCTGAGCTGAAGTCAGATGCTTAACTAGCTGAGCCACCCAGATGCCCCGAGCCCAATCCCAGTTCTTGACATGTCATCTGCCTAGCCATATATTTTCCTGGTTAACAGACATGCCTTCACTAAGCTCTGTCTATGAGGCTCTAGTCTGCACCAGTTAATGTGGTAGTCATCAGCCACAAGTTATTTAAATTTAAATGGAAAATGCAGTCCCTACTTTTACCAGCCATACCGCAAGTGTTCACGTGGCTGGTGGCTACCGAACTGGACAGTACAGATACAAAACATTTCCATCACTGCAGAAAGTTCTAATGGACAGCACTGGTCCAGATAATTTAGTCCTCCAAACCCACTTGGAAGCCTTTGTAAACTAGGCTGGATACCTACTAAGGTGCAAATTTAATGGATTATGGTCAAATATTGCCCTCACTTTGGTTTAGACAGACCAGGGCTTTTCATTTTTTTTTAGATGTTTATTTATTTTTGAGACAGAGAGAGACAGAGCATGAACGGGGGAGGGTCAGAGAGAGAGGGAGACACAGAATCTGAAGCAGGCTCCAGGCTCTGAGCTGTCAGCACAGAGCCCGAAGTGGGGCTCGAACTCACGGACCGTGAGATCATGACCTGAGCCGAAGTCGGACGCTTAACCGACTGAGCCACCCAGGCGCCCCAGACCAGGGCTTTCCAAAGTGTGGTCCTCGCCTAGCAGCATTATCTGGGAACAAGTCAGAAATGGAAATCCTTGGGCCCCATCTCAGCCGTACTGAATCAGAGACTCTGGAGGTAGGCCCAGCAATCTGTGCTTTAACAAGCCCTCCAGGGGATTCCGGTATGCCACGTGTTGACAGACTTCTGTGTGCTGGCCACCGTCGTGAGCACTTCACAAGTACCATCTCACTTAAACCTGGCAACAACACTGTGACATAAACAGTGTATCCCAGTGTATTTGCAGATAAAGGAATGGAGGTGCTGAGTGGGAAGTAACCGGTCCAAGGTCACACAGCTTCAAGACTGGCAGAGGCAGGTTTCAAACCCGATCTGGTCTGACTCTAAAGCTCGTGCGCTAAAAGCCCCCGGTTTGGATGCCCCTCCTTGCCAACTGTTTCTGAGGATACTTGGGAGACTGTCTTCATCTGAGAAGCTGAACAGTGGGACCCAAGACAGGAAAAAGAATGAGGCCAAACCACCCATGGAGCGGCTGCAGCAACAGCGCCGTTCTGCTAACTGCTGTTAGCTCCACTTTGTCCTAAATGGGGAAATGAGGTGGATTTGGGTAACCCAAAAGCCAGCCCTCTCTACTCCGGGCAATGGTCTTTTTCTGGTTCTTTCCAGATTGGTTGGGCACTCAGGAATCTTGTCTGAAGGGTACGTGTGAGTTCAGAGGGCTGCATTGCTCTAAAAATAAACTTCTTCCCTGGATAAGTGTAGATTTGCTTTTCTTAAGAGTTCAAGAAAACCGCCAGTGATTGTATTAGGGGATTAGAGCGAGAAATTGCTGTTCCTTCTTTAATCTCGGCAGTAGTCCCTAGGCTGGTAAGTCGGATTTTACAGGAAAGGAGACACATGGTTTGTTCTGTACGAAAGTCATGTTCCTGAAACATTCAACAAACATCCATTGAGCACCTATGTTATCCAGATACTTTCCCTCAGGCCATCTCATTTAATCTTCAGCAAAGCCCTATAGGGACCTATTATTTAAGACAGTGGCTATTATTTTTCCCATTTGACAGATAAGGAAAGAGAGGCATTCAACTGCTAAGTGGCCAGAATTAAAACCCGGATCTGCCTATTTTGCAAGTTCTCACGCTTACTTTTTCTTACTCTTACTTTTGCAAGGTCTTACTCAAGCCTACCGTGTCTGGCACTGGCGTAAATTAACAGAAGGGACTGGGGACAAACACAAGAAAATCTCAGGCACAGCAGCCTGATAAATAGAGACAGGGAAAGAGGTTCTGTGTGATGGCAGGTCAGCCATGGGGAAGGCTTCGAAGGAACATTTTCCAAGAGGATTTGTGTAATTTGGGCTTGTTCTATACATTGCTAGGATCGTATCTGACCATATCACATGCATATACCCCAGGCTTTCAATCCTTTTCCTCCTGAGGTAGTTCTAACCTGGTGCTGGCCACCAACTCTCACAGGCCCTCGGGGGAGACACGGCCCCAGCAGGTAGCCCGCGCTCCAGAGGACACTGAGTCCCATGTGACCTTGATGCGAGAGCTGGGCTTGTCTGCCTGGACCAGCTAGTTCTGAAGGATCTCTAGAGTATGAGCAGCACCCGATTCCAGAAAAATCTGTCTAGCTGGTGCCCCGGAAGCCAGTACAGTTACTCAGATCTCCAGTGTCCGGTTTTCCGATCTGTCTTAACCCTCTGCTTGGGGATGCTCAGCCTTCTGGCCTAAGACAGACGGCCCACAGTCTGCCCTCCTGGAAAGCAAGCAGGACTCAGTGGGCAGGAGGGAAGGGGCCAGACACAATCCTTGCACCATTTAGAACCGAAGAACGTCCATCTCCCTGGCACCAGGGACAGCCAGAACCTTGCCATGCCTGTGCCATCACAAACGGGCTGGGCGGCCCATGTGGAACCCTCAGGGGTGATGCAGGGCTGTGTGAGTGTATCAGACATGAAGCCTAAACCTTGGAAGAACCCCAGCCAGCCCTTTAGAAAGAGGACTGAGGAGAAACACGTATTGCCCCTCATATTGCCTGGGACACTCACAGAGGGCTCTACCAGATGGCAATTTTAACTCACATCCAGTTAGGATTTCCTCGGGATAGTTTAGTCACTCTCTGAATTACGGGGTAAAGCTAGAGAAGACCCATCCTATTCTCTTTCTGAGTTAGGGTGGCTGGTACCTGTCCTCCTCTGACATTTAGGATACTAAAGTCTGACAGGGAATTCCAGAATGCCAGAGAGGAACTTTTTAGGGGAGACACGGCCTCTCCTTGCCTCTGTGCAGATGGCCTGGGCCCCTCCTCCCCCAGCCCTAATTTCCCATTCAAGATCCGGAATGCTGGTCCCCAGATGCCTGCAGGTTAAGAGGGGTGGTTATAAGCTGAGCTTCAAGCAGCCCCAGGAGCCTGGGTGCAGGTTCAGGCTGTCACGAGGTGCATATCAAAGCCGGAGTTTAAAAACTGTACTGGGAATAGTGCAATTATCTCGCTTCACCACATTTCTCAGCCCCGACTGAGGTTTAATTAAAGCCAAGTAAAAACACAGAGTCGCCATTTCAGATATCACCCCCACTGCATGCTGGTTAAAAAAAAAAAAAAAAGGGGGAAAGGAAAAAAAAAAAACCTTTATCAGAGACTTAAATTTTTTTCTGTGGGTATCTTCCAGCTCAGTTGGATATTATTCCTTCATAACAGCCCCTTTAAAGAAAAATATATATATATTTAATATATATGTATAAAATGAGTTAATCCCCCATAATCTCCTTGAGTTGTACCTAAAACACAGTTTCTTGCAGGTGACCTTTTCAGAAAAGGCTGTTCCTATGGCAACCGCATTGTTTGATTCAGTCAAGAGAAAAATGCTGCATGGAAATGTATTTAATTTTGCTTAATTTGATGCCGTATTTAACACTTGCGCAGGCTGAAAGGAGAAACGGGCTGAAAGGCAGCAGTCAGCTCATCGGGGCAGTTCACTGGCCCCCTCTCCTGAGGGCGAAAGGACCCCCAGACACCACCACCCACTTGGCTCCTGCCTGGCTTGGGGGGAGGGGAACAGGACTCAGGGTGTTCTGCAGGAAAGAGATGGACAGAGCCTACCAGGCAGTCCCTCAGAGGCTGGGCCACAGGGCAGACACCGCACGTTGAATGAAAATGTAGCACACACTGGTGACTTGGTGACATAGCTTTGGACCAAAATGTGAAGAGGCTCCCGTGGCATTTCCTCATCTGAAATGCGAGGCCATTGAATGCAAAGGCCTCTCAGGTGTCTTTTTAGCGCTAAGCCCACAAGTCTCCGTGTGCAAGTCTGCTCTCCTCAAGCAGACTTTGAGCTTCATGGAAGTGGCCGGGCACAGGGTAGATGCTCAGTAAACGTTTCACTCGTTTGGTCAGACAGGAGCCAGCTCCAGGACATGCCGCAGCCCAGTCCTGAGAGGTCTGGGTGTAGCCTTGCCCACTGCAGTTCACAGGCCACTCCAACTACTTTTTGCCACATACAATCACAGATGGAGATCCTACAGTAGGGTAAGCTAGGGCAACCGACCACAGAGAGTGACAAGGATGGAGACCCTAGTCCAAGCTCACTGGTTTCCAGTGATCTTGGCGAGCGAGGTACATGTTCCTGTTTGGGGCAAATATGGTGACCCCAAGACAAGAACAGCACAGCAAGACGAAGTGCTGTCCCAGAGGCAGCCAGGAGGCTCCTGCTCCTCCTGCCTCAGCCCTAGACAAGCGGCACATATAAACCATACGCATACCTCTAGTCCCAGTAAGCTCTAATTCCACTTAATAGCTTGATGACCTTGAACAAATTATTTATCTGAAAAGTAAAAGAGTTGATTGGGGATATCTAAAATGCTTTTCCTACTTTGATATTCTTTGGGATATGATTCTATTATTCCATTCCCATATGTGAACAGCTAGATTAGAGGGCTAAATTAGCCACTACATCGTACCAACTCCAGTAACTCAGAGCCTCTCTTCACGTCTTCACCTGGAGCCCCAACATCTCTATCATGAGCCAGACCAAACCATGTTAATGTCCTCAACTGCAGATGGCTATGACATTCAGGACTAATCCCATCATGCCTCCGTTTCCCATTTACCTGAGGTGCCATCAGAAACCTAAGCTTACCTGATCATGCGTCACTGTATAGACATTCAACTGCATGCTCCTGTGTCCACCCCATCTCCCAACCTCTCCCTCTCTCCTCCTCCTTCCCACATCATTTGAGTGTGCCATCTGGAAATCTTGGTCCTCTCTGACTGTCTCCTTCACGTTCTTGCTTTAAGTGAAACCCAACTTCCCCCTGAGGACATGTTCCCTTAGAAGCCCTTTCCAACAGAGGCAGATCTGTCTCCCACATCTGATGTACTTCAGAACAGGAGGGGAGTATTTGCCTACCTTGCTCCTCATCTAAACTGTCTCTTTTTTCTTTCAAAAACCCAAGCTTATTTGAAGAGCTTATCATCAGATCTCTTGACCCCTCCTACATACATAATTCTATCTTCTACAATTTCCTGGTCATTCCCCAGCACTCATGGATGGCTTCAGCACCTGGATTTCTGACTCCTTCACTACTACTCCTGCCATCATCATTGGAGACTTCAACATCCATGAAGATGATCCATCTGATACCCTGGCCTCTTAGTTCCTTGACCTTCTAGCCCCGATGAGCTTTTGCTCTAATCACCCCAATCACTGAATCACCTACTAAATGTAGATTTCTAACATCCCAGTTTCTGACCATCACTGCCCTCTTTAGAGCTAGCTTACCCTGACGCTCCACCCCATCAATTCTTCAACCTCATCAAGACTTTTATTCCATTAAAATCCACTTTTTTGGGGGGTTGATATTCATTCCTATCACTCCCTGCGTGTCTACTTGCTTCCTTACCCAGCTCTGATTCCCCAATCCAACACTTGAACTACTCCCTTGCCAATACCCTGAATGCCTAGCTCTCCTTCCCCTGTACCAGTCTAACAGAACTCCAGCTCTGGTATCCTATCCATTTACTAGCGGCCTGTACCATAGCAGCTGAATGTTGCTGAGAAAAATGACACAAATTTGCTGACTTAGATTCGGTACAAACATGACCACAAATCTCACTTGACACTGTCAGAGAAACCTACTACACTTCCTCAGAAAATTCAATTTCCCAGTCTCTGGGGAAACTATCCCACTTCCTTTTCTCTCCTCAAATCTCCAACACTCCCTTCCCTAGCCCATTCTCAGCTGATGACTTTGCTGTGTATTTCACAAAGAAAACAGATTTCTATATAAGATGAGAACTACCTCATCTTCCCATCAACAAGTCCTTTACTGTATCCGCATCAGAACCAAAATACTCTGACTACCCCATCCCAGGTGCAATGGAAAAAGAGTCCTGGCCCCTACCCAAGGTCAACACCTTCCCTGGGTTCTGAACCCATTCTCTGCCCTCACTTTTTTTTTTTCCAACTCTTCTCTTCCTTCTTGCATTATCATTTTCTCCATCTTGATAGGGTCATTTCCATTGATACCCAAACATACCTCTTAAATACACTCTCCCTTGACCCCACCCCCTCCTCCAATTTCTACCTCTTTTTGAGCTCCCCTTCACAGGACATCTGTTGAAAGGAGTCCATACTCACTGTCTCCACTTCCTCACCTCTATCATCTTCTCATCAAATAAAGCCCATTCCAACTGCCACTCCACTGATGACCAACTGGCAATGGTATTAATGACTCCATCTTGCTGAAATGGATGGTCAATTCTCTGTCCTCATCTGCAGTCAGCACAGTTAGCCAATTGTTCCTTCCCAAAAAGCTTTCTTCTCCAGGTTCTGTGACACCTCACTCACCTGGTTTTTCTCATACCTCACTGGCATGCTTTCTCAGTCTCCTTTGTGGGCATTTCCTACAAATACTGGAAGGAGACTGAGAAAGTGTGCCAATGAGGTATGAGAAGTGTCTTCAGTACTTTTCCCTTCTAGAATTCTCTGTCTCTATGTGGCATTACCTAGTCTTGTAGCTTTAAGTACTTTCCTTCACACTCTGGTCTCTCAGATTGACATCTCCAGCTGCATCTTCTACCAGGTCCCCAGACATCTGTATTCAGCTGTCTGCTCAACATCTCTATTTCAGTGTCTAAAAGGCAACCTAGACTTAGCATATTCACAACAGATCTTTCCCTTCTCAAGTCCACACCTTCCCTTCTGCCAAGCCTTCCCCATCTAAGTAAAAGTGCACTCTCCACTTACTTGCTGGAAACCCAGGAATCGGTCTTGATTCCTTCTCATTCTCTCCTCCTCCACTTCTGGTTCACTAGGAAGTCTTTTAGGCCTGACTCCCAAAGTACACGGGATTAGAGCCACCTGAATCCAACTACTATCCCCTGTCTTCTATGTCCATGGCCAAGACCAAGTCTCCCTGACCCCACACAGCAGTCAGATGGGTCTTTCTACAGCAGAGTTGGCTTTCCTCATTCCTTCATGGACAGCCTTCCAATGGCTCTCCACTGCATGTGGAGTAAGACCTAAATGCCTGTCCATGGCCTCCTGACCCTTTGAATGGCCTCTATCTGCCTCTCTGATCTCATGTCTCTCTGTGCCCTCTCTCATCTACGAATTCCCAGCTGCATGGGGTCAGGCCCATTGGTGACTCTGCTCTTACTTTTCCTTCCAATGGAGATGTTCTTCTCTCCCATCCATTATGTGGCTGCCACCTTCTCAGCCACCAAGTTTTGATACAAATCTCCCATCCTCATTCTCTCTCTCTCTCTCTCTCTCTCTCTCTCTCTCTTTCTCCACCTCTCCCCTGCTCTCTCTCTCAAAATAAATAAATAAACATTAAAAAACAAACAAACAAATCTCCCATCCTCAGAGAGGCTTCCCCAACATCAGCCAAGGCACTCTCTCACAGCATCTACCTTATCTTACTCACAGCATTCATCAGCACCTAACTTTTTCTTATTTCCATATGTGCTTCCTTGTTTATTCACTCTCTCCCTCCCCACTTAGAATAGGAACTCCCTAATGGCAGGGACTCTGTCTTGTTCACCACTCTTCCTTGCACTTACAATAAGGCCCTGAACATGGTAGGAACTCCATGTTTGTTGACTGACTTCCTGAAGGAAGCAATTTGTGGCTAGACACGTGGGGCAGAGGGAACTCTGAGACCCAGCATGGAGGTGGTGTGGGAATAAGAATGAGATGGGAGCTCCATGAGGACAGGCACTGCTGTCTCCCTTATGCCCAGGACTGCACCTGCAGCCATGCCTGGCTCAGAGCGGTACATAATAAATATGTAGGACACAGAGCATCTCGGAGGCGGGCATTCTCTTAGCACCCTGGATTAACCCTCCACCTAAAGCAAGATTTTCTGCTTCTTCTTACATCCCTGGCAGGTGATCTTTCAGCCTTCCAGGATCCTAGAATATTTAGGGAGGAAGCTTTGCAACTGAGAGAGTAGCCCAAGGCCACTGCCCACAGAGCCTAGCCTGGGCTGGGCTTGGCCCCCAGCCCTCGGTCAATCTTTCTCATTGCTGACTAGTCTTTTTGTCCCCATTGTGCACCCTGTTTGCACATCCTTGTCTGTGTTCTTGGTGCTGTGACTGCTGCACAGCTTGTTTTGTAGTTTATTAGACGGTTAAAAAAAAAAAAAAAAACCACAGCTTTACAAACAGCTCTCCTACATGAACTGGCGGATCTCCAGTGCATGGGGCCAGCACGGCAGAGGTGACAGAGTCCCGCACGGCATGGCTTCTGTGCTCTTGTGAGGGATTATGACCCCGTTTGGGAGCCAGGATACCTAGTCTACTGCTGCTAAACATCCCTCGCCCTTCTGAGGGCTAATCGCTCCCTCCCCCACGTCATGAAGGGCAATGTGGCACAGTGGTTAAGAGTGTGGACCCCTGCATCATTCGGACCTGGGTAAGACCTGGATTATGTGACCACGGGCAAGTAACTAGTTCTGGGAGTCTCATCTGTAAAGTGAGGATAATAATAACACTTAGTTTAAGGGATTAGTATAAAGGTAAATGAGATGGCAAATGCAAAGTGTCCGGCACAGCTCTGGACATGGAGTGAGCATTCAATACGTGAGAATTGTCATAGATATTAGGTCCTCCAGTTCCACCCTCTGGCCCCAGAACCAGGGTAATGCTACCTTCTCACTTGGCCACTCCCCAGTCTTACTCAGAATATCGAAGAAGATTCTTAATCTGCTGCTTCCCGTTCACACGACTGTCCATGTCGCATGGGGTATCTTTGAGGATAAACTCAAGGGTTAGCCACACCCACACAGTCTTGAATCATACACCTCAACAAGCAGCTAAGCACTTATTCAAATCTTCGTGATTATGGGGGAGAACCCCAGAGAATGTTAGAGCTAAAAGGACCCCCCACCCTTCTCATTTTGCTGATCAGCAAACTATAGAACATGAAAGCCCATAAGGTCACAGAGTGACAGCTGGATCTGGACCTCAGGCCTCCTAACTCAGGAAGGCACACTACCCACCCATCCTCCCATCCTCATTCCCCAATTCCCTTCCACATAGAAAAGGACTGGATAAGACACAGACTATGAGGCATTTTTACACCAGAACGTCTCTTCATCTCGGCCAAAGCTGAGAAACGTTGTCTCTGCACCGTTTTTCCTCACCCCTTAGGGAGGAGAGTGGCCCAAAGGGAGTCTCCAGGGCAGAGGGCAACTGAATGCCAAACAGAGTGGTGGCTGAGACCCTGAACTGGCTTCCTCCTGCCCCACACCACCCCCCGCCCCTTTCCCTCTCCGACTCTTACTTGCCCTCCCTCCTTTTGTATTCTCTCCTTTTCTCATTTCGCCCGGGCTGCCTGCCTTCTCGGCTGTTTGCTCAGAAGCTGGGCTCTGTTTGCTGAGCTGTTATTCATTTTCATATTACCTGGGATATTTTCAGCTGCTCCTCTGGGTTTTTAGGAGAATTTCAAGTGGCGGGAAGCAACGTGGGCTGCAAAGGCAAATATGCATCCGTGACCTCTGAGCCTCACCGGGGGAATTTGCTCATCTTATCGGCTGCCTTCCTGACTAGCACAGCCACTGGCTCCCAGCCTCACGCTCGGCCTCTCATCCTGGGCTTCAGGGAGCGGGGCATGCTTTTAGGCAAACAGGCTGCAGGTTTCCTCAAATCCATGAGTGATGCATCAGGCCGGCTTGCATCAGGCTCTTGAGTGATGGCCTAACGACTTGTAGGGCTCCGGGCCCTGCCTCCCTGACAGGACCCCCTCCCTGCACTGCAGCCAGGCCAGAGAGAGAGCATCTCACAGGTGCTTTCATCCCCCACCCCCACCCCGCCACCTCCCTGCAGAAGCAAGGAGCACGAGGCAGGCAGAGAAGTCACCTCTGGCAAACAGCCTCAGGAAAGCATTGCTTAGCTGCTGTCGTTCCAGACACACCAGGAACCAACGTTGAGGTCGTGGAACGACAAAGAAGGGAGAATGGCATAAACAAGAAGGCTCTCCTACAGGAGGGAGCTGGAGAATTGTCCCTGTGACCCATTACCAGTCAAGATCGACTCCTGAGAGGCATCTCTTTAACCCCGACCTCAGAGCAGAGCAAGGCCTGAATCCTCTACATGATGGAGGGGACGGAACAGAAGGGTGCGGGCCATCAAAGGAACATGGGTATGAAATCAGATGACCTCGACTGAGGCTTGGTTATCTCATATGTTAGTCACATGACCGTGTCAAGTCACTCAAAACTCCTGTCTCTGCCATCTCAAGTACAAAACCGGGACAACAGAATCTGTCTCGGGGCTGATGTGAACACTACAGAAGGTAATGTGTGAGCAAGGGCTCCCTATGTGGTGATGGTCTTTGTAAATGCCAGTTATTCTTCATCCAGAAGAATAACTTTTTTTTTTTAAGTTGAGAGAGAGAGAGAGAGCGAGAGCGCGCACAAGTGGGGTAGGGAGAGAGAGAGAGAGAGAGAGAGAGAGAGAGAGAGAGACAGAATCCGAAGCAGGCTCCAGGCTCTGAGCTGTCAGCACAGAGCCGACGTGGGGCCTGAACCCATGAACCGTGAGATCATGACCTGAGCTGAAGTCAGATGCTTAATGGACAGAGCCACCCAGGAGCCCCCAGAGGCAGACATTCTATCAGCAGACCAATCATGAAGGATCCAGAATGAGGCACACTGAGACAGACTTACGGAACAACACCTGGCCTGCTCTTCTCACACCCCCGTGCTGAGACCCAGAAGCACCACTGCCACTGGCCCTCATCCCCCCTTTTCCTCCAAGCCTCCACGGAATTTGTTCCAAATGTTCTAGGACACTAGGCAAGAGGCCTGGGATATTGGATATGTGTCGGGTTTAATAAAAGGCCTTGCGTGGCTCTGGGCTTGTTGTGTTCTCTAGGTTTGTCACTGTCGTGCTTATGGCCTGTGGTACCGCCACTCCAGGCAAAGACATCGGTAAAACAAGAGCAGGTTTTATTAACAGGATTGAGAAAGCCGGTGGCACATCCATCATGGGACATGGACAGCAGTGGCTTCCTCATCAGCATGGCGGGCCCCTCAACGGCTCCTGTCAGAGTCCCCTCACTTTGGATTCTACAGGCTGCATGGAGCCAGAACAGGCTCTGGGCCATGAACTAGAGCAGGGCCCACAGAGGAGATGCTTCTTTATGGGCCTTGAAGGACTTTTTTTCTTGAGTAAGTCATCAAGTTGCTTATTGCTCTTTTCACGAGAGGACAGACATTGAAGGACTAAGAACAACTGAAGCCAGAACCTTCTCGGGGGCAGGAACCGAGCCTCCTCTGAAAACCAAGTGCTCAGCAAAGCGCCCTAAGATAGAACGTCTGGTAAATACTGAATGAATGAATGAATGAATGAATGAATGAACGAATGCATGAAAACAGAAGTGGGGCTGAAGCTGAACCACGTATGTGTTCTGACATGGGATGGAGGTAGGGGCTGGGAAGCTACCCCAGCGCAAATGATGAGAGGTCAATTCCAGGCAGAAGAACACGGAACACACATCTAGGCAGCATTCAGTACTGGAGCCCATGAGTCTCTCTGATAGGACATAAAGGCAAAAGCCCATTTTCTAAAAGCGGGGCAAAGGGCCAAGTTGGACTTACAGAACCCAGAGTCCCTGAAAATCTTCCCTCCAAAGAAAGCCAGACTATAGCATAGAGCCTGGGTAGGACCCAGTCTGAGGGCAGAAGTCCTGTGGCCCCTGCCATGGAGAGGAGAGAATGGTAGGTAGAATAGAAAAATGAAGTCATTCAAATTTCCTTCTTCCAAATCCCTAACAAGATCATGAGCTCCCTGCAAACAACATAGAAATCAAATCACCAGGGGTTATCCCTGTAGAATCTTCTGTTTCACCCCCACGGCAACCAAGACTCAGCCTCTTTGCTCTCAGCCAACCGAGAGCTCCTGACAGTCTGGAGAACCCCTTACACAGGGCCTCTCAAGTCGGATGTCACCCTCCCTGAATAGCCCAGTCCTGTCATAGACCCACATCCAGGGGCACATGTGTGGGGAGGAGAGCGGGGTGGGTTATGATTTCCATGCTTCTTCCTGCCATCCTATTTTGGAAGACATGAAATACAGAGAGCATCCGAAGAGCTCTTCTGGGAAGGTGGACTGGAAGCTGGATGCCACCTGTTTTAATTTTTTCCTCAATGAAATTAAGGCTGGGAGGCCACACTGGCCTTCCAGACAAAGAGTGGCAAATGGCTAACTACAAAATAAAGATTTTTTTTCCAGGGCATCAGTTGTTCCCTCGTTACTCTCCACTCCTTGAACCAATTAACGAGAGTCTGGGCCACAAGCATATAGGAGATTTTTAGTCTGGGGACACACACAGCGAACAATGCCAGGCATGGGACAATTAGAATAGATAGTCAATAGGGAAAAAGGCTAACAAATGTTACATGAAAACGGAAATTAAAATCCCCAGAGCTTCAGCCCAAAGTCTGGGTCCTTGAGATCATGCATGGAGAAGTATGTCACAGGAGGGTCAGCAGCCTCCAAAGAGAGCCACTCACCTAAATGCAGAGGGGGAGCCACACCTGGAGTCCAGAATAAGAAAGAGAATGTTCAGGTCATGTATTTGGCTTTCAGAATCCCAGAGAGAGCAAGCCGGTGCTAGCTACAGTCTTATTTGCAAAGCAGTGATAAATAAACCCACAGGAATCGATAAATCCAGGAGCACGGAGTTATTCAAATACTAGCCATGAGTCCTTGAACCCTGGGAGAGGTTCTTCTCTGGTGGATAGATTCCTGAAGATAGCCAGAAAGATTGTTTAATGGGGACAGGGAATGAGCAGAGGCAATGGCAGAATCTTCAGGAATTGTTGACAGTCTCATCTCCATTGCCGGTCTTGTTTACTGTGTGTTTCTAGGGCCAACAATGATGCCCAGCACTGACGTGAAGCACTCCATAAATATTTGTTAAATGAAACCATGCAAGAAGCCCAATCTCTAGGAACTATTTATTACTATTCCCCAAGCTAATCCTATGTGGGAACTCACCCAAACTTCAAGGAACACCACCATGCCCCTCTCCCCACACTGCAAAATGTAAAAATGGCCTACAACTAAGGTCCCAGCATCCTTTTGAATGCATGTGACCAAAGGCACTTGAAAAGACCTAGAATACCCTGACCCCCCCAATCTTCTGAAGAAACAAGTGAGTCTCCTGTCTCATTTCCAGACTCACTCCCAGCACCACACTGGAGGGTGGACATTCCCTGCCTCCATCAACCAAATGCACACAAGTAGCAAATGGCCAAGGGGCCAAGCGGGCTTTGATCTGGGAGACTTTGTCACCCCTCTGCAAGTGTGAGCAGACAGGCTGGATTCCCCAGCTCTGGCGTTAATTGTAGCCCATGCGCTATGATTACAAAATGGAATTAAATGACATGCCAAATTAAAGAGTTATTTTTTCTAATAAATATTTTGCATAGGATGTGTTTATAATGGCATTAATTATTTACACTGCCATATAGAGAAAGCATAAATATAAAGAGAGAGATCAGACGGTTCCTGTAGGAGAAATAAAATGAAAATTTCCATCAAGATGATGAATACCTGTGGTCTAACTTTGGGGCTGGGGCTGGGGGGAGGTGGAGAGAGAGGGACAACTTGAGAACACATCTGACAAACGTTATCGAGGCTTTTGAGGGTGGAATATGTTAAAAATGAAAGTGAGTACAGAAAGTTTAAATATTTAATACCTGCATTAATTCTAATTCACACTTTCTTTATTTTTCAGATTAAAAATTTACAAGAATCCCCATCTCTTTCATCCTTCTCCTCCCGTGAGGCACTTTATGGTCACCGTTCCAGGACCACCTCTGGCAGCCCGCGGGGACAAAGGGGGCATGAGAAGAGTGGCACCCATCCCCAACCACGGTGGCACCCGTCTCCCCCCTGCCCTAGACATCTCCCCCAACTCCACTCCAGGAAGCCACTGTGTTGGGTTTCTGGCGCCAGCATGACTGATGGGACCAAAGCCACTTCCTGGCCTCCTCAGCTGGCCCCAAGAGGGCCACAGAATTCTCAGAGATTATGCAGCCAAGCTGTGGGTTTAAAGTACTTGCCCAAGTCCAGATCTTGTGGGCATAAAAGAGATATTACTGCTGGACTGATTTCTCCTCGAAACGAGAGATTCTTGTCACATGAAGTTCTAGGCTCCCCTGCCCTCCAGGAGCTTTTAGTCAAAGGCCTAACAGATCACCTTTATACTCTTTAAATAATGCAACTTTAAATTCTGCAAACCAGAATTAATTTGAATGCAAGGAAGAAATAACGTCTTAAGGACCACAGTTGAGAGAGCAACGCTAGGACATAACTTCCAAGCTTCAGCCCCAGTCCCAAACCTAGCATTAAGGTGGTGAGCAAACTCCCCTCATGACAAGAACAAAATATCCACCTGCATTCCTTTGAAAAGCATTTTCCCACATCACAGCTGACCCTACCGTTCTACTCAGTGACAAAGGTGCTATTATCAGCCTTCATTTTATACACAGGAAACCCAGGTTCTGAAAGGTCACGTGACAAGTCCAAGGTCTCCCTAGTCTAAATTAAAATTCTTCCCACTGTTAATGATACAGCTTCTCCAGTACATGGTTCCCAAATATGGGACATAGAAGGAAAAGGAAAACTGAGCTGAGAGATGTTTTTTAATGCTCGTCTCTGATTTCTGAGTGGCTGGTCTGCCTAGTGGGCTTATATTTTCAGGGTGACAGCAATGTGGCGAGAGCGACCACACTCTGCTCAGCTGGTGGGTCTGCTGTGTCCTCGTTCCTGTTTTCCTTCTGAGACTCTCAGTGACTGTCAGGCCGGAGACCCTCAGAGGAAAGTTGTTGATAAAGTTGTCTCAAAGTCTGAGCATTCCTCTGACCCTCCGGGCTTTAGATTGTCAGACACGGATGTGGTGTTTTCTCCCTTCTTCTCTCATAGTATGCGCCCCCCTGCCCCCACTTCCATCACTTACCACAGATTCCTGTGCAAAATACCTTCATAAATAGTGCTGATTAGCTCCTTGTTCTAATCAGGCCTCTGCTTAGAGACAATTCCCTGCCCCCAGCCCCACTGCTCCTCTTGCGCCTACTGATCCACAAAGCGCCTGTAAATCAGCAGAGAAAACACACACACACACACACACACACACACACACACAAGCACAAGCACACACGCACCCACCATCAGAAAGCTGAGCAGGAAATCGCGCCTGTGGTGGGGATCTGGCGCTGAGAGATGTTTGGGGTTGTTTGTTGTTTTTACTCCCAGATACCTGCTGGAGCAGGGCCAGCCCTTCAAATGAGATGAGCAGAGCTAGAAATCATCCCAGCTTAATGTCTGGAGAGCGGAATCCCTCTGAGCGGTTCCTTCTTCCTCTCTCTCCCATAATTCACACAGCCTCCTCCTGAAAGGGCAAGGAAATTGAAGCCCCCGGCCAGGTAGAGGGCATGACTGGATGAGCTCCAAAGGATCAGCTTCAGAGACAGCTACTCTCCTGCTGAGCCTCCAGGACAAGCACATCCTCCTATTCTCTGCACAGAGAGCACAATTCAGGCTCAGAGTTAGAGCCGCGTGGGGACAGGAGCACGCACCCAAGAATGGGGAGATCCGTTTGGTAGACCAGTTGCTTGAGCTGCATCAACAAATCTACCCACCCTTCCCAATTTCCCTGGTTGTGAAATTTTCAGATGATGGAAGGGGAGATAGAAGGAAAGAAGGTGATTTCGCCAAATGAATATGCTGATCAGGGTCCGTGCTGTGGCTGATGACAGTAACAGACACAGTGATGGCAATCACAGTGCGGATACCTTGCAAGAATGAACCCCTTTCTTCCAAGGACTCTCACCAACCTCTCTCTCACCTAATAAAAATCAAAAGAGAGATCTGATGTTTGCAAGAGCAACACTCCTAAGATCCTAGCACAGTGCGTAGCACATTATAGGCGTTCTTGTTTTTCTCATTTCCCCCTATTCTACCCTCATTTTCCTCTGCTAAATAAAATGATTTAAAACCTGGGTCAAGATTAGGAAGAAAGCACAGAGGCCTCTACTGACCCCCAGATCCTGTGTATAGATTGGTTTTGCTGCTGTAAGGGGAAGGAGGGGATGAAAGGCACCTGACAGCAGGGTCTAGGGTCTGGGCAGCCAGGACAGAGGAAGGAAGGGGAAAAAACTCTCCCTTTCTTAAGGGGAGGAGCTCTTGGCAAAAAAAAAAAAAAAAAAAGGAAAGAGAGAGAGAATCCCAAGCAGGCTCTGGGGCAGATGCAGGGCTCGATCCCATGAACCCATGAGGTCGTGACCTGAACTGAGATTAAGAGTTGGATGCTCAACTGACCAAGCCACCCAGGTGCCCCAAAACTACTTTTGTTTTTAAAAAGCTGTTTTCAGAGGAACTA
>NW_024412402.1:16682043-16685989 GCF_014898765.1 Herpailurus yagouaroundi | reverse complement strand
GCCCCAAAACTACTTTTGTTTTTAAAAAGCTGTTTTCAGAGGAACTAATAACACCTCCCACCTCTCCACCCCCGACCCCACCCCTCCAAAACAGCAGGCCTGCCTTGACTTCTCTCTCTGGCGAGTATCCTACTTGCCTGGGAAAAAGAGAAAGGGTCAAGGGCAAAGGGAATCACAGTTGCTAAAAGCCCTCAAAAACCAGTGAGACATGTGCCCACCTGAGAGGCATTTTCCCGAGATGAGGCAAAGTGGGAAAGTGAAGAATGGCAGGTCAGGGGACCAGCCAGCCGTGTGACCTTGGACAAGTCACTTACTTTGAGCCACCGTTTTCTCCTTCCCAAAATAAGAAAAATCTTACCTAGTGGGGGTTTCATTCTCTTAAGCTAGTGCTCACTGAGCCTCTCGTGCATGCCGGCCATTATCACATTGATAACGTTACTCCATTCTCACAAGAACCCTGTTTGAAAGGAACTGTTCCTCCCTCCTGACACAGGGGACAGTGGGGCGGAGGACTGAAGTGGCCTGCCTGTGGGCAGAGGCCCGACCAGTTATGGAGCTGGGCTGGAGCCCTGGAGTTCTGCTCCGGAGCCCACACACGCTCTGCCACACCACAGCTGTCTCCTGATGGGCAGATGAGGTCACATACACGCAAGGCCTTCGGAAAGTTTAAAGGCTGGAGAATGTGAGGTGTTATTTTTGACAGTTTGGATAGTGGAGAGGAGAGGGGCACTTTTCCTTTTTTAAGCTTCCCCATGCAGGGTCTTCTCTGTAGACACTTGGCAGCCACAATTTTCTCCTCCCTTTGTTCCAGAAGCATTGCCTTGCTTTTTGAAGCAGCAAAACCACAGATGACCCACAGACATCCAGGGGGCAGTTGGGGTGGAGGGTGGTGAAGCCTGGGGGCTTCCCTTCCTGGAGAAACCTGAGACAACCCTGTACTGCCTCTCCACCTCTGCCCTGACTCTGCGAAGGTCTAGGGCAAGGCCTCTTCCTGCCCCAGACTCCAGTGTCCCCATTTGGAATGGAGGTAATCTGAGCAAAGCTGAGCGGCCAGCCACAATGAGGTGGTGGACGAGGGCGGGAGGGCAGAAACCAGTGTTGGGGGGTCCCTCCCTGCAAGAGCAGAGAGACAAGGGGAAACATGTTAGTGGGCCATCTGTGGTGCTGGGATGTTCATGAGGAACTTAGAGAAAAACCTTGCAACTTCTTGTAGAGGCTGGTGTTGGCCAGGGTGGGTTTGTTTCTAGGATTTGAAACAAGGGTGCTGTGGTCACAGATGTTGAGGAAGCTCTGGGTTAAACTGAGTTTTCTTTAGTGCTGGACTTTCTTTTTTTGTTTATTTATTTATTTTTGAGAGAGCGCGCGTGCGCTTATGTGTGCACACAAGTGGGGGAGGGGCAGGGAGAGAGGGAGACACGGAATCCAAAGAAGGCTCCAGGCTCTGAGCTGTCAGCACAGAGCCCCACGCGGGGCTTAAATCCACGAACCCGTGAGATCATGACCTTATCTGGAAGTAGGAAGCTTAACCGACTGAGCCAGCCCCTAGTGCTGGACTTCTTAAAATCTTTAAAATTGTAATGAGTCCTGTGACTCTTTAAAAGGGGGTGTTCGTGCAGCTTTACCCAAACTTGCTTGGCTTTGGAATTCATTTCCCCCCCACAGAGCCCTCTGTGCTGCAGAGTCCACTTTGGGAAGTGCTAATCTAAGGCAACGCTCCCATTTCACAGATGGGGCCAGAGGAGAATGGGAATCTAGGCAGCTTCTAAAATTGGCCACTTTCCTGAATGCCCCTCATCCCGAGGGGGCCGAGAATCACTCCACACCTGTTTTCAGGGATTAGAGAAAATGTGTCCTGTCCGGCTGCAGCTGTGGTGCATGGAAGAAAGGACATCTGTCCCCTCCTTTTAACGGTGGGGGTAGTAAATGGGGTGAGAGGAGAGGAATGAAGAACTAGGCCCCTTGAAAGTGAGAAACCCTTTAACAGAGTAGAGGAGCAAGACAGCTAGACAGGTCACCCTGAGAAAACTCTATGCCTCTCCAAGTCTTAGCAAGGACCACTCAGGATGCCAAGTCCCAGCCCCAATGCCCAACCCTGCAGTTATTAGGCCTACTCAGAAACACTATCTTTGACCTCAGTTTCCCCATTTGCTAATGGCTCCTTTCTGAAAATGAACTCGTGTCCAGTGGCTAAGTCCCCAGGGCCCCCAAGTCCACAGTGGCCTGAGCTGCTTTCCAAGGAGCTGGCACCCATCACAGTTTCTGCAGCTGAACAGGGAGCTCAACCAGGGAGAGGAGAGAGGTCAGGGAGTGATGCCCCCACCTAGCCCCCAGGCCCAGGCAACCCTCTCCCACCATCCTGGTAGCTCCTAGTCCACATTTTCTCCCCTAAGGCATCTCTCTTTTTGAAAATGTCAGGCGCAGCACCAACCTGTTCAGGTTCAGGGAGTTTATTCCTAAGGGGCTTGAGAAAGATGACCTTTCCCACCCTCTAAAAATGGGGAGAGGACTTATCATAACCCTAACTTTGCTGAGGTCACTGGGGGTGGGGCGAATGGGATTCCCATGGGCCTGAAAGAGCTGGATGGAGGGTGCAGAGATGGAGGCCCCCTCCCCCTCCCATTATACATCATTCTGGGACTTTCTCCTCCCAGCTCTGAGCCCAGCCAAGGCAGCTGTTGTCCAGATCCAAACAAAGACCTGATACTTCTTCCAACCAGGCCGAGCTGGGCGGTCTGTAGATGGGCAGGGGTTGGGGGCGGGGAGGGGGGAGAGCAGACAGAGGGGGCAAGGGGGAGCCAGGACAGGAAGATAGTCGGCTTGTCTTGTCCTCTGGTCCATGCCCTTTGTGCTAAGACTCAAGATAGCCACTTCTGTGGGGCCCAGTCTGGCCCTCGGGCAGCCTCTCCCCCTCCTGTTTTGCTCCTCAGCCACATGCCCTTGGGCTGAGCTAAGTCCAGAACCCGGGTGAGTAGGGGAATTGTTCTGAGAAAGTGGCCCGTTGGCTGGTTGCTATGGAAACCGACATACCACAGTGCTGACCCCGGAGAGGTTTAGCACGCTCCCCCAGCAGGGATGCCAGCAGCTGGACTGCAGCTGTTACAGCGTAAGTGGGGGCTGGAGCCTCCGCCAGCAGTCCCTGCTGTTTGCCTAAACTAGTCCCGGCAGCAGATCCCCTCCATTTGCCCCCACCCCCAGTCCTCACACAGCCTTCCCCCCTGCTCCAGCCAGGAAGGGAGCGGTTGAGTCTGCCCAGGCGCAAGGGGGTGGGGGTGCAAGAGGAAGAGTCGAGCTTGACTCCAGAGAGAGGTCTTTTATGAAGCAGGGGGCATCCTCCTCATTGCATTTCTGGGGAAACTGAGGCTCAGAGAAGTCACTGGTGCCCAGTCACACAGCCAGGACGTGACAGAGCTTTGCTTTGCTTTGGGCTTTCCTTTCACCACTGAGCACTCACTGTGGAGTCATGGGCTCTGAGCAGACAGGAAACATCTAACCCAGCGTCGCGTCTGGACACAACCGTAGAGGGTGAGGCGACATCAATGAACAAAAGGTGCACCCAAAAACTAACTATAGAAAGAGAGGGGTAAGTGAAGAGGAATGGAGAGGGAATTGGGAGCAGTGGGGAACAGCAGGAAAGGGAGCTGGAGATATAGGACAGGCAGCGAAAGTCGGAGGAGAAAGAGAGCTCAGTGAGGAGGTACCCAGAACAGGCCTAGGAGAGATTGGTGGACAAACAAAGCCAGGCCTGCTGAGGACTCCTCATAAAGAGGAGGGAGTGGAGAAGGGGCAAGGATGGGGGGGGGGGCGGCTAGCGTTAAAATAAGTTTCAGGGAGGCATCTCCTGCCATCCCATAATGCCTTGAGCTCCCCAAGTGGCCTAAAGCAAACACACCAACCTGCCTCCCCTGTGCAGTGTGAAGCTGCAAGACTCAGGCCGGGCTAATCTGCA
>NW_024412402.1:16584829-16681943 GCF_014898765.1 Herpailurus yagouaroundi | reverse complement strand
CCCCCCCCCCCCCCGCAGCCAGAGAGGAGAGATGGCTCTCTCTGGGGTGGCCCTGACATCAGCCAGCCATCTCTCACAGCAGCCAGAACACCAGCTGCCTTCCATTCCCCCTGTGCGGCTGGTCTCATACCGGGTTTGCTCTGACCCTCATCCCCACCTCTCAAAGGTGACTTGGGCCTGCTTCCTCCTTTGCTGCCCTCGCTCGTCTAGAACTGCGGCCCAAGTCAATGCCTTGTGAGTAGGTGGCCCTCTTCTCTCTAAAACCACATCTCGCTGCTCCTAACAAATGAACACCCTTTTTAAAAGTTGCTTTTGAGAGAAACCAACTATTTCCCTCAAATAGTTGGTTGCAGGCGACTGGAGGGCTGCTCTGGACCCTCTCACCCTCTTGAGCTGTTGGGAAGTTGCTCTCTTTACAAAGGCTTTGCTCCATAGACACAAGCCTCTGCCCGGCAGAGCTTGGGAATGAGCCAATATCATTACACTCCTTAACTGAACACCTCGCTCTGCAATGGGCCGGCAGCTTGCTTTTGCACTTACCACCTTTTTAAAGGGCAATCTGGTATCTCAGGTGAGCAGATCCAACAAGGACAGCATTGAAGCTAATGTCCTGGTCCTCTGGCCCACCTCTCTGCTTTCTAAGCAAGACCAGCTAGTCAGTTATGGACAGTTAGCCTTGACTTGGGGGTGAGAAGCACTGGCCAAGAGTTGCCTGGAGCCTGCCCTGCCCCAGCCAGTGAGGTCATCAAAAAGCATTTATTGAGGTTAAATGGGTGATGGACATTAAGGAGGGCACTTGTTGGGATGAGCACTGGGTGTCATATGTAAGACATGAATCACTGGGTTCTACTCCTGCAGCCAGGACTACATTGTATGTTAACTAACTTGAATATTAAAAAAAAAAAAAAAAAAAGAAGCATTTATTGAGCAGTTGACCATATGCCTAGCACTGTGGGTGTGGTAATAAGGAGAGGGCATGTGGAAAAAGTCTTGGACAAGGGCCCCTGTCCAGAAGAAGCTTGTAGTCTTAATGGAAGACAAGGCTGACCTACCATGTGAAACAGAGATACGTTAGTGCTCAGCAACAGAGCACCCTGCGTGCAGATACAATAGTCCTGGAGGCACTACACTCTCCAGGGGAAGAGACACCCACAGGAGAGTCCTATCCATTTCTTGAGGCCAAGTGCAGGCACGCGCTTGGCAGTGATGGGCCTATGAGCACACAGGAGGATAAAATCGGGCCTATGAAACCTTGCCAATGGTGAAACTCTAGCCAGAGCTGCCTTCCATCTCCTTTTTCGGAAAGGCAGATACACAAATACCCGAGTCCCATCCTGACGGCAAACATCTCTTACCCCCTTGCCAGCTCTTTCAGGATGAGAAATGGGCCATGATCCAGGACCCAAGGTCTGAATCACTCTGGGATTTGGTCACATTTGACCTCGATACTAATGAGCATTTACAGTTTCCACAATCACTACCTCATTTAAATCCCCCCTACCTCCTGTGACATGGGTGAGGATTATTATTCCCATGTTACAGATGAGGAGAAAGAAACCCAGGGAAGTGAGAGGCTGACCTGAAGTCATGTGTTTGAAAGCAACAAAGCCAGAATGAACCAAAGCCTTCCGTTGTGGCCAGTACCCTACCCACAATGCAACACGGACACTCTGTTAGTTTTCCATTTCTTACAGAAGCTGGCACCTGGTAGTTGGTCAGTAAATACCTCTTGAACAGCAGGAAAGCAAAAAGTTGCCCAAGTTGCCCTCAAGGCCACAGCAAGACACGTTCAGCTGTGTCTGTATGTGTGGCAGTGGGGGTGATAGAGGAAGCAGCAAAAGCCCACACGAGTGCCAGCTTCCATGGGGACGGTCACCCCAAAGCACTGAGCTGCCATTTTGAAGAGATGGTACCAAAGGACACTGAACTAGTTTTAAGTTGAAGTAACTTCTAAAACATCCTTAAAGCTCCCAACCTCTGTGAACAGCAAACATCTTTCTGACTAAAAAAACCAAACCAAAACAAAAAAAACAACAAGGGGTACCTGGGTGGCTCTGTTGGTTAAGTGTCCAACTTCGGCTCAGGTCATGACCTCACAGTCTATGGGTTTGAGCCTCATGTCGGGCTCTGTGCTGACAGCTCAGAGCCTGGAGCCTGCTTCGGATTCTGTGTCTCCCTCTCTCTCTGCCCCTCCCACACTCTCACTCTGTCTGTCTCTCTCTCTCTCTCTCTCTCTCAAAAAATGAATAAACATTAAAAAAAATAAAATAAATGAAAAAAAGAAAGTGAAAGGGGTGGGGGATGAGGAGTGGGTTGGAGCCATAAGCAGAGAGCAGGTTGTATGGTAACGAGCAGAAGGAAGTCAGTGGATAGACAACACATGAGACCAGACAGCCTTTCAGCCTGGCTCCGCATAGCAGAGTCCGTGGCCAAGTGCCACTCGATCCTCTGAAACAAGGGAAGGTGGGTCTTCCCCAGGGTCCTGAGAAGAAGAGATTGCAAGGATGCCCTTCAGCTGGAATAAAAGGCGAAGGGTCAAGCAGGGGAATCCACAGGGCCAGGCTCAGTGTGGAAACAAGGGCAAAAGTCCTCATCTGTGCAGGTGCCTGTGAGCACTGATGCACCTAGGCATGAGGGCCCCGGGCATAACAGAGGGTTTTAGGGTGCCCGACAGAAAGAGATCAAACTCCTGGTGTACAGACAATGATCCAGAAGCAGAGCCACAGGCTGGAACAAAAAGGTTACTTCACTGGTCACTTATTACTGAAATTTTTTAAATGTTGGAGCTGGTGGAGATTTTAGGGATCACTTTATAGGTGACTTGGCTCAGGGCCTAGAACACAGTAGGGTGCCCCCCCCACCCATGTTTATTCAATGAGTGGACACATGAATGAATGGAGAGAGAAGCAGAACTCCAAAACCTCTGATATTCATTATGATGTTCTGAAGTCCTAAGATATGGACCTACCTTCGGAATCATCCAGGAGAAAACCGTGCTCCCTGCGCTCGTTAATTGCCTATTAGGGTCATTGTTTGAAAACCGGTGCTCTGATGACAGTAACTCCTTGTGAATGAGAATTCAACCCGATTCTGTTTGATCGCCTTGCGTGGAGTTCCTTCCTAGCACGTGCCAGACACTGTGCAGAAGTACTTCACTGTCCCTTCCGTTCCAGACCACGAAGAAGTGGTAGTTTAGCACTCTGACAGCTTTGCTGCTGACACTGCGGCTGATGCTGCAGAGGGGGGCCAGGCTGCAGCAGGAGGTGGGCTGGCCCCAGGGAGAGGGACATGTCCTCTGCATCCTCTGGAGGCCCAGGAAACTTCTGCTTTGGACCTGGATGACCCCTGTGGGTCCTCTCCCACCTTCCCCGGAGCCCCCCAGCCCCTGGCAGCCTGCGGAGGCAGAAGGGAGGGGGTGCAAGGCTGCCACGGGGCTCCTCTCCTTGCCATTTCCTCCGCGGCTCCCTCGCTGGCCCTGTTTTTCAGACCTCTAGTAATAAAAACAAGCCAATAAAATGAACATGAAAATATATTCATTAGGATTTATAATGCTCATTAAAACTGCCTGTGTACGAAAGCATGACTTAGCTTCATATAAGTGGGAAAAAAATGCAAATTATACTGCATGCAAAGGAGATATTTCCCTAATCGTCCAATCAAATGCCAGCCCAATTATCTGTGGCCAACCCAATGGGTTAAAATTATACTCTCTCTCCTTGGACACAGTGAGGCGCCTGAAAGTGTTTCATTTTAATAAAAATGAAATCTGGACCCTGCAGAAAACCAGCTTCACTAATGACGTGTTTACACAGAGAAAGACAATTTCTAGTTAATGGTGATTACTACCGAGAACAAATTAAACTTCCTGGAGTATATGGGTTAGAGATAATGGGAACGGGGAAAAAAGTTATGGTTTTAGTGTGTGCGTGGCGGCATGGGGGAACGGGGTGACAGAGGAGGAGAGAAGCCGGGCACCTCCAGGAGGAAGCCGAGACTGCAGGGGCGCCGGGGTGGGGTGGCGGACGCGAGAGCTGGAGAGCCTGGCTGCATGGCTCGCACGGGGACCAGCCATCCAGCTCGGGCTGTGGGAGGCAGCAGATGACTCCGAGCTCTCGAAGCCCTAAGCCTGGCCACCTTCATCTGGGGCAAGGTCTCATTCTGCCTGCAAGCTCAGGCCCCCGGGAGTCCGTCACTCTTTCCTTCCCGGGAGGGCAGATGACTGGTTCCTACCACTCCCCAGTCATGGGGAACATATGCAAAGTGCTTCCTATCCCACTCCACCGGCTTGGGAGTGACAGAGCCCGGAGGCAGACATAGGCAAAGCTGAGTGAGGAAGCAAGCTTCAGATGGGTGACAGGGAGCAAAACGGACAGGAGGCAGGGTGAGAGAATGATCATCATACTGATAACACAACTTCACCCACCCTTTACTAAGTCCTTGCCATCTGGAGGGCACCATTCTAACACATTACCTATTTTTATCCTTACCTTTGGGGCAGCAACAGCATCTTCTTCCTCCTCTTTTTTAAAGCAAGAAAACTGAGGCCGAGAGATGTTACCTAACTGCCCAATGCCACATGCCTAGTAAGTGAAGAAATTGGCTTTTTCTAATCCAGATCTGATTCCAGCACCCAGGCTTCTAACCATCAGCCCACACTGTCTGGCCACAATAAATATGGAGCCCTTTACTATTGGTATCCTCCGGGCTATGAAAATGAAGCTTCCAGCTCACTGCCTGGCCCCCGTGCCCTCAACTTCCTATCCACTCCTTTGGCCACCCGGGGACACGAAGATGCTCTTTCAGCAGCAAAATCTCAGGAATTACCAGATCCCTTCTGCTCCCTGTCTCTTCTCTCCCCCACCTCCTACAACCAGGTGAGTCAGGGTAGGGAGGTGGGAAGGGAGCCAGGATTCCTCCAGTGCTGAGCTTTAATGTATGTTCTTTTGTAAACAAGAACAATCATTTGTGAACAGGCCCAGATGCAAACAGTCCCCAAATCAGGAATTCCAGCTCAGAGGCGCAGAATAATACAGCTTTGGGGAAGATTTAATAATAGTAAAATTAAAATTGTAACTGAAGCATAATGAAGAATGTGGTACAAACAGGCACTGGAAAGGGAAAAAAAAAAACCTTACACAGATTAGCCCCTATGGAATAGTGATTGGTTGAGAGCAACAGTAAACAATGCACAGAAATGCAACTTAATTATCTCGCAATTCTTAACATTCTACCAAAGCCACATGGAAAGCTTTGATGTTGGCAGTGGCAGCAGCAGCAACTCCTCTCTCTCCCCGGCTCCTGAAGGAAGATCATTACTAAGAAATTTGCAACCACTCTGGCAGCTGAGCCTGAGAAGAGCAGCGGGGTTTATCTGCTGAGAAGCCAGGAAGTGGCCAACCACCTGGGAAGAAAGCATCTCTCCAGGGCTACGGAGTCAGGGGATTGGTGGACGAAAAGGGGGCTCTGAGGACTGCGCACAAGGATCAGGATGCTGGTGGGGGAGGCTCAGCGGACAAGCAATCTTCAGAGCTAAGTGGACAGGCCCCTTGGGGAGCCTGGGGTCTGTCAGCCCCAGGACTGGCTTAGGGAGCACCGGGGTACTTGCTGGATGGAATCTGGCCTGGTCTCCTCTCCCCTACCCCAAATACACACACACACACACACACACACACACACACACACACACACACACACAGTACAACCTGGTTGAGAATGTCTTTGCTGTTCCTGGGTTTGTCCCTGAGGTGACCAGCCAGGGTTCAGGGCAGTGGGGGAAGAGACCCAGAGGAAGGACACTTTGTTCTGAGTCAGATGTCTCTTTTAAGGATGCTTCTTTTTTTTTTTTAATTAAAAAAAATTTTTTTTCTAACGTTTACTCATTTTTTGAGAGACAGAGAGAGACAGAGCAGGGGAGGGGCAGAGAGAAAGGAAGACACAGAATCTGAAGCAGGCTCCAGCCCAGACCCTGATGTGGGGCTCGAACTCACGAACCACGAGATTATGACCTCCACCAAAGTCAGACCCTTAACTGACTGAGCCATACAGGTGCCCCTAAGGATGCTTCTGATCAACGTCTGAAGAGATAGATTCAGTGGATTCCCACATCCAGAAACCCAGCCCCAACACTCCAAGGCCTGGCTTCCTCTAATCCTGAACTTGCCCAGGAACATAGCACTCCAGCCACTAATACATTTCCTTCCTCTTTGGAGCTCTCCTTTACTCTTTGTGAATGGTGATTCCTGGAAAAGGAAGATTTTCATCTGTTTGGTTGGTTCATTGGTTAAGTACAGTCTTGCCTAGAGACAGGGGGATGGGCAAGATGACCTCTTGTGGTCTCAGTCATACACAGGAACATAAGAAATCGAAACCGTGGACCACGAAGTCTAGGTTTGCTCAGATTCTTGCCTTGTCTAACCTCCTAGGAAGGCTCCAGATTTTGTTTAGTTGAGTCCTGAAGCACAGCAAGACTGAGTCCCATTAATCCCTAATCATGAGATGATGGCCTGGGAGGTCCCAGCCCCTTGGTAATGGGGTCCTAGAGTGCCAGTCTTGGGGCCACCCACTCAAGGCCTCCCCTGATGACTGGACACAGGGTCACATAAATCCAAAAGAAGTCTTTAATCCCTAGACAAAATAGTCAAGGCAAACAGGTGCCCAGATTGCTGAGGGGCCTGGGGAGAAGAAAAAGGTAGTTTTTCCCTGCATAGGAAATAGGGGTGCTGTTGTGGCCCCCCAGCAGTAGCCACTGCCCTGGAATGAAGTATTTTCTGTGGTTCCTCAGGACTGCAGGTTTCACTCCTGTCATTCTGGAAATCGGTTCCCGGGCAGGCCAAATTCCCCCATTTCACAGATGGTGGATTCCAAGTTGAAATGGAGGGAGGCCACTGAGACCGACAAAGGAACCTAGAGAAAACAGAGGGGCCTAGACTGGACCCTTAACCGCCACTGGGGGCTGGGGGCTGGAGGGGAGAGGCAATCTCAGTGTTGATACATTTATTTGGGATGTTGAGCTTTAGAGACTCTGGCACGTTAGAGATGTGCAGACTCACCAAAATCCTGCCCCTAGCAGGGCAGTGTCTAGAAGTGAACAAAACCTGCCCCCTAGTTTCCACCCCCACCTTCACCACCCCCTAACCTCCCAACTGGTTCATCTGTGGCCTACCACCCTGAACATGATGTCCACAACCCCTATCTCATTCTGGAAATATCTGGCTTATGTAGGGTTCATTGCCCAGCCCTTGTCCCCACTAAAATATCAATTCCTCCAGGGTAGTGGGAGTGTTAGCTCAGCGACGTGGTCAAAGTGCTGGGCACACGGCAAGCTCTCTGGGGCCAACGGGCTAGGCTCACTGTCATCCCCATCTTCCCTTTCTCAGTCTCACCTCGGGGGTGGCCTGGTCTCATCTAAACCACGGGGCCTCAAGAATGAGTGAGGCTGGAACTTGGCCCATGAGGGGATGTGGGACAAAGAGAAGTGCTCCTAGGGTCTGGGAACTTAATGGAAACACACACAAAGCGCCCATGGGGTAGGCACCAGGCATGGCTCTGAGTCCTCAGCATGGATTAGCTTGTTTCATTGTCACAAGGTGGGTTTTGATACTGCCAAGTCTGCTAACTGGCCGTGTGACCTCGGGATACTTACTTCCTCTTCTGGGCGTTATTTTCTCAGCCATCTGTAAAAGGAAGAAGACTGGAGACTCATCTAGAAATACGTGCTGGCCTGTAAATCCTGAAAGGACGGGGGCTGTGTATTCACTGTCACAGTGTCATGATCTAGCACCATGCCTGGCACACGGTAGGTCCTCAATAAATGTCTATGAAAGGAACAAAGTAATGTTCTATCTGGCACGGTTGTAGGATCCTAGATTGCCCATTGTTCTGCAGCACACAGGTCAGTTTCTCATTTCCCTTGGGCTCAGGAGGCCTTGTCTATTGTTTCCAAAAGCTTCAGGGAGACCTCAGACTTGGAATTCACTGTGTCCTCAGTGAAACGGAGGCAGGAACACCCAATGCAACCCTGGAGCTGGAGGAAGAGAGAGCCGGCCAGAGCGGGCAGAGAATTTTGTGTTGCCCAACTTAGAGGAGAGGTAGTATCACAAAGTGATCATGATCCGACACAGGGTACAGATCTTCAGATGAGCCTGCCATGCTGGACAGGGCAGAGTTGATGGTTTTTTTCATCTTACAGATGCAGAAGCTGAGGCTCAGAAAAGGTAAGCCACTTGCCCAAAGTCACGCAGCTACGTAGTGACCAAGACCCCCAGCTTCCTCTGTTTTCCTCACTGCCCTCAGACCACAGCCCTGATTCCTCTGGCTGAGGAGAGAGCTGCTGAAAAGGTGGCCCCTCGCCTCCATCCCCCAACCGAGGGCAGAATCTCCTATCACCCCATCGCAGCCTTGGAGGAAAGACAATCAGAGTGAGATGTGGGGAGATGGAGAACTATTGATTTTTGCACTTGAATATTTAAAGATGCATTTTATTTTTTGTAAAAAGCTGCTTGGCAATCGCCCTGGTGCTAAATTTTTGCAGATGTCAGACGCGTCCACCTTTTCACTTCAGTTGCCTAATAGCACAAGTGGTTGCTGCCTTCGTTTGTTTGTTTCCTTGGGGTGTGCTCTCTTCAGTCCCGGGAGCCCCAGGAAGCCTGGTGTTACATAAGCACCTCATCAGAATAAACATCCAGCTAGTCGGGCTGCTTCCTTTGGTCCTCCCACCCTGGAGGAGCGCTTACCTCAAGCCCCACATTTTCCCAGAGTGCAGACGGAGAGTTTTGTTCCTGACAGCTGCCCCCTTATTACCAGGGGTCGCCCTGAGGAGTCAAGCTCCATCTGGAGCATCTCTGGGCATCTTGTCCCTCCCGTAATGGACAGGGGACAGGGGATCTCCTTTACTCTCACCCCAGGCTCCCTCCTAAGCATCCTGGCATCCCTGATAGCATTTATTTATTCATAGAAAACCTGCTGCGTGCCAGGCCCTGTGCTGGGTACCAAGAATATAAATAGGAGTAAGCCTAGATCCCTTCCTAGGGAAAAACCAAAGTAGAGCTGAGGTGACAGACGCGCAAAGAAAGAACTACAAATCGGCAGCTGTAATTGAGAAATGTATGTATTCTGGGAAGCAGGGCACAAGGAAGTGCTGGCTCCGCCCAGGAGTCAGTGGCATTTGCACAGGGCTTTGAAGGACACGTAGGAGGGAAGGAGTGAATGAAGGACTTGGGATGCATAAACTGAAAAAAGTAATACATAACAGGAGGTGTGAAAAGCAGTAGGGAAAACAGCATGTGGAGGGCTGAACCGAGCCACTTCTCCTGGCACTGGGTTACCCCCGGACCGGCTCTGGTCCGTCCAGACTCCCTCTTTCCTTGACTCAGAAAGGGAAACTACAGGCTGGGGAGCCCTGGTAGCCTGCCGACTTCACCTCCTTCAGCCTCCACGCCCACCTCTTCGGAACAGAGCCAACAATAACCTCTGCCTGATAGGACTGTTGCAGGGAGTAAAGGAGATACTGAGCGCTTCGGACAGACGGACATAGTAGGCCTTGATAAACGTAGGAATCATTATTACTGCTTTTGTTACTATTACCACTACTGTTGCTGGCAGGCTTCCAGGGACCTAAAAAAAAATGTCTCGGAGGCACCAAAACACTTCTGGATATACTCGATTCTCCACATGGTGAAAGATTAAATTCTTCACTTCCAACCCAAACATATCAGGAAGGGCCTTCCTACTCTTTCTTGATGATGAAATGAAAGACACTTTAGAAGAGGCAGCTTTTTATCACGGGAGCTGCTTGGGCAATACTCAAAGGCCTCGTAGAGGTTCTGTTGCCTGGGACAGAAGTCAGAGCCAATAGGTGACCCATTTGGCTCAAAGCTTCGTGCATACAGGTGCGTTAAAGGGCTCTACAGAGGTGACTGTGCAGGAACCCTTAAAGGAGTGAGCTGACCCCCACACGCAGCCCACAGGCCCTGCCGGAGAAGGCGTGGGGGTCCATGGCTGTCGCTGGGGACAGTGACGAAGCTGCCAGCATCTCCTGGGATTTGGGCCCGGTAGCCCCACATCCCGGGTAACCGCGTGGACTCCTCATGGAGTGTAGTGTCGCATCCTGGTTTCCAGGACCCCTCCACACACCTTTACCCCACTGCCCAAGCCAGGAAAGGGGACCTCACCACCACGCCCACTCAAGCCTGTCCTTTCTCCACCTGTAACACCTCACAAATTTATACAGCGTTCTCCTTCTCCACTGCCGCTTCCTGCAGGTGTGGCATTGGTGTCTCTTGCAATAGCTTCCCCAAAGGCCTCCTTGCTTTTTTTTTTTTTTTTTTCTTTTTCTCCTGTCTTCTTCCAATCCATTCTACACACCGAAGCAGGAGTGATCTTTCCAAGACGCACATCTGGCCAAATCAATCCCCTGCTTAAAAACCTCTTCTGCATACCACAGATCCCTCGGTAGCCTGGCACTCAAGGCCTCCCATGGTCTCCAGCCCCACCTCTCACAGCAGCCTCTGTCCCACACAGTGCTCCTGTCAGATGGGAGAGCCTGCATTTCTCCCCTCCTGCCAAGCCCTCCCTAGCTACTGACGTTCCCTCAGCTTTGAGAACTTCCGGCCACTCCCTGGATTCTTGGCTAACTCCTCATCCTTCAGGTACCAACTCCGACACCCCCCTCCCTCGAGGAACCTTCCTTGACCCCACAAGATTTTATTAGGTGCCCTCCTTGGGGCTCTCAGAGTGGTCCCCCCTTACCTGATCATAGCACTTAACATAGCGTACTAGAAGTACCTGCTTACCTGTCATCAGTCTCTATTCTCTCACTGTGCGCTAAGCTCCAAAAGGGTATCTTCCCATCCCGAAAAATCCCTGAATATAGCGGGCAATAAACATTTGTTCAGTGAAGAAGAAATGAACACATAAGTGAATAAACAACAAATGAATGAATGAATGAATGAATGACTTAGGACACATAAGCTGAAAAAAATTACATAACAGGAGGTTATCCCCATGGTGGAAGCTGAGCACATAATGCAGGAGGCAGAGATACAGGATGGAGGCATTGAAGAGGCTGGGGGGGCTGACCCAGCAGGCGAGAAGCAAGAGAAGCAGGGAGAGGCCCTCGCAGAAAGGCAGGGAGGACATCTGAATAAGCCGCCCCTTTCCATCCGGCTCCAGAGCCCTGCACCCCAACTGCGTAAATCTCAGCTATCTGAGAAAAGAGTTTCACCAATAAGGAGACTTACACTATTTCATAAACTTTCTTTAAATTAAAATCAGGCAACGCACACACATACACATATACCCCACAGACATCTTCGTCGCTGAAAAGTTGCTCCCTATAAAATAAAAGAAGCTGTTTAAATGTCTTCCTTCCAAGCTAGCCCCACAGAGCTGGAGCTGAGAATACATTAGCCTTTAATGAAGTGAGACTCTCATCTTCCAGGAGACACCTCATTTAGCGCAATTGTTTCAGAGCCATTACAGAAAGACAATTACAAGGAAGCGGGGAGAGTAATTGGAAATGCTGGCAGGAGTTGGGCGAAATGATAATAAATAAAAATATTCAACCTAATAAGCTTCCAGGAGGGGGTGGGATGAAGAAAATCAACATAATTAGAACTGAACCTTAGCAAGGAAAAACAGACAGCAGGGTGGCAAGTGCTCAACTTGTACAGGAAGAAAGAAGTCACATGCAGCCCAAGATGATTCCGGGCCGCGGGGCTGCTGGCCCCTCCGGAAGCTGCTAGAGGGCGGAGGGATGCCCACAGCCCAGAGCTGTCGGGATGCTGCTCCTGGCCACAGAAACCCGGGTGTGTGGAAAAGGCAGGCCCAGCCTGGTGGGGCCGGGGTCCTCCATGCATGGGAAGGAGGCCGAGGGAGGCCGAGCAGGGAGCACGGCCTGAGTCCGGACTCAGTCACTGCCAATCTCTGGTTCTGCCTCGGCTTTCTGGGCTGCACTTTTCTCATCGTAACTCGAGGGAGGCAAACTATAAGATCCATAAGTGTTCTGCCTGTCTTCCGTGAAGGCTGTCTCCCTCTATAGGTGTGTCTTCCTCTCGGGTTCACTCCTTATCTGATGGGCCCCCTGTCTGGTTCTGAAGTTTCAACACGGGAGCCTAGAAGTTGCATTTAGAGAGTCAGGCTAAGCATCATTTATATAAAAATCATTCCTGACCCCACTCTGCTTGGCCCCAGGGGGCAGTGGCCACATCCTGCTTGCTGGGGCCCTGCCTGTTGTTGGGTCCAGCACAGCTCCTGGAACACAACTGTATTTGTTGATAGCTACATCTTTCCCTAAAAGGCTCAGAGTACTGTCTGGGGCATTTGCAGAGGAAATGGTATGAGGCCTGGGATTTGTTTCAAAATAACCCCAATGAACAAGGAAGTGCTGATTTACATTATGATTTCTTACTTGGCTGTTTCAGAAAAAAGGAATGTAAGTAAATTGAAGTCAGGGCCCTCAGATCTGTCACCTGGTACCTAGCTCGGGACCTGGTACACAGTAGCCACATACTTATTTTCTTGTAGCATAATGGGTCTCTAGTAAATATATTCAATATGTTGACCGGGAGTAGACAGCAGAGCATTAAACTGAAATCAAAATGTAAAATTTTGAAAGATTCTCCCATAGTCTCAATCAATTCAAATAAATATAATTCAAACTGCACTTAATTCACTGAAAGTCTATAATATGCCTGCAATGTGCCAGGCCCTGGAGATCCATAGGGGAATAGGATCCCAAGTTACTTTCCCTAAGGAATTTGCCCTCTAGTGAGATTCAGGTTGTAAATGTGAGGTCATGCTAGGGGATGGGACATGTGTCCAGGGACACCAGCAAATATGCATTAGTCTCTCCTCTTAGTGGGACAGTGATGCAAGTCATGGTCCTCACACAAGTTTCCAAGTTTATCAGTAAAAAAATGTTTTGAATGTTTATTTATTTATTTTTGAAGGGGGTGAGAGGCAGAGAGAGAGAGAAAGAGAGAGAGAAAGACCAAAATCTGAAGCACGCTCTGTGCTGTCAGTACAGGGCTTGACATGGGGCTCAAACCCATGTACCATGAGATCGTGACCTGAGCTGAAGTCAGACGCTTAACCGACTGAGTGACCCAGGCACCACATCAGTAAAAAATTTTAATACACCTTCAATATGGATATATATCAAAAATGTGTGTGTGTGTGTGTGTGTGTGTGCACATGCGTATTAGACCTACTGCTCCACCAATGTATGACATGCTTACGGCATACATTAAAAAATGGAAATCTAGACACGATGAGATTAAAAAAAAACACCAATAAAAAAAGTTATAATATTTTATTCTCCTATTCCAGTGGCTATCTTGCTTATTCTGTTTTGGAGACTTTACGTGTAGCATATCAGTGTCCTGGGACTCCACAGGCCTGCCATAGAGAAGTAATTCCAGTCTGCTTAGTAAACCAAGCAGAATTTAACACCTGCTTTTCTCTTGCTGGCCATAGCATCCAGTTTCCAGTAACTGGTGACAAATGTGCCTCCAGGTCTGTTAGAACCCTGGAACAGAAAAGTCAAAGCAGAGGATGAGGGAAGAACCCCAAAACCCCCTGCTGAGAGAAACCAGGAGTAGTCCTGTTCATTCAACCATTTGGCAGACACTAACTATAAATCCAGAATGTGCCAGGTACCATGGCAGGTACAGTGTGGGCTACAGAGCATCAGCCATGAACCCTGTACTGACCCACGTTCATGGAGAAGGACAGTATTTCCGCAAATACTTAGGATGCAAGTAGACACTGGTCAGTGTCAGTAGCTTCAGGCCAGGCATCTAAGACTTGTGTGGAAGAGG
This sequence comes from Herpailurus yagouaroundi, assembly GCF_014898765.1. Taxonomy (NCBI): domain Eukaryota; kingdom Metazoa; phylum Chordata; class Mammalia; order Carnivora; family Felidae; genus Herpailurus; species Herpailurus yagouaroundi. The sequence goes on along the minus strand of NW_024412402.1, from coordinate 16,668,126 downwards.
TGGCATGGGACCAGGGAAGATGGGCCGGGTTTGGCCATGCAGAAAGAGGAGACAGACTTTCCAGGAAAAGGAAATGTCTGTAACAAATTCACAGGGGCAATAAATTAAAGGGGTCATTCTTCTCTGCCTATCCTCAGTTCCATCTGGAGATCCCATATCCTGAGGCCAGGTGGGAAAGAGAATGCTTCCCAGAACTGCAAGTAGAAGAGAACTGCTCTCTGACGGAACACCCTGGAAACTAGATCGTGAGGCCTGCTGCCATGCCAGCCTCCCTTCAAACATGCTAGTGGTGTGTCCAACAAAACAAGCATTTATTGAGTGCCAAAGGCTAATGGGAGAGAAAGCCAGTCTAGTGATGGGCATTCTCTTCTGTGAGGGATAAACTGAGCATGAGCTGCCTACAGGCAAGGCAGAACAGAGGACTCCTGAAGCCCATGCTAGTCCTGGGATGCCACACTTTGGACTCTTAGCCCCCGGAGACCGAGGCATGTCTAGTAAAGTAAAGGCATCTCTGTAATTAAAGTACAGTGTGATTAAATAGTCACAGAAAGGTGCCCAGTGTGCACCAGGAGCTCAAGAATGATAAACCCTGGCTGGGATGTGGTCACAGACATACTTACCACCAAGAAACTGCACTCTAACCAGGTAAGCAAGGGAAATAGAGAGCATTCTAGGCAAAGAGAACTTCGTGTGTAGAATTCGAGAAGCACAAGAGAGCACAGAAACTCTGAATCCTGCTGGTAAAGGCATATGGTCATAGGATCCAGCCAATCCAAGAAGGCAGGAACTGCTGGGGCCCTGGGAGGAGAGAGAAGCCCTGGGAGTCACTCTTAGGCTGACCCTGCTGTGCCTAGAGCTGGGTACCACACACAGTCGGTGCTTAATAAATGTATGTAGATGGTAAATTGTCATCTCTAGGAAGTAGGAGCTGAGATAAGCAATTCATTCTTATAAAGCCCCAGGCAGGACCACATGCTGAGATGCATTTATTAAAGTCTTTTGATGAGCGAGGGAGGGAAGTGAAAAGGGAGGAGGAAGAGCTGGGACAGGGGATGCCTGTCATCATCTTGACAGAGCACCGCCCTCCACCCATCCAGGAGCAGGCACAGGGTCTCAGAGGGGAAAGTAGACAGGAGCCATGGAAAAGAAAGGAAAACTAGCAATAATGTTCTAAGTTCCGGAGCAGGGTCGAGCATGCCTATAATTTCCCGTAATTTTCCCAACGATCCTATAAGATGGGGTTTTTATTACTCTTTAACAGATGGGGAAACTAAGTAAGACATGGTTGGCGGAGGGAGAGGAAGCTCAAATCGGTTGGACACTATTCTTCCAGATCCTTCCCAGACCACAGAGTGGGTAAGGCAAAGAGAAGACAGAGATGGACACCAGCTGGTGGTCTTCAGCCCTGGGTCCTGCTGGCCCCAGGATGTCCCCAGTTGGTGAGAAACTGCCCCAGAGCCCAGGCCGTAGATGGCCAGCAGCCCTCTAGGACCTGGAAGGTTCTCTCTTAAGGGCAGTTCGTAAGGACCCTTAGTAGCCACAGCCACAGCAGCCTCCCATCCCCTTCTCACCCTGGTCCCTTGCTCCAGCCTTGACTTAATATTTTACATATCCAGAAAGCCGGCCCCTGCCCTATGAAATCCTGGGGACCTCTCCAGGCCCTGACATAGTTCCCCTCCCAGGAGTTGGGAGCCCAGGGTTCCATTCCAGCTTCTACCAGCAAACCCTCAGTGGCCTGAGGCAAGTTGTCAGCTCCTTTTGAGCTCAGTTTTCCCACTCAGTAACTAAAGAGCTTGAGCTCAAGGATCTCTAAGGTCCTTGAGCATCCTGTGAGCCTCTTCCTCAATACCCCCCATCCCCCATCACCCGGCTTCTCCTTTTGCTCCCTGCCCCACCCCCACAAAAGCCAGGAGTCTCTTCCCTCAGGTGAGTCACCTGCAGGCTGAGCAACCCATCATAGGACCCAGGAACCACAGGTGATGCCATCCCATCAGAGAGGGCTAGGAACCTGGGGTAGGTGGGGAACAACCAGCGCCTCTGCACAGCTTGGCCAGGGCGTGCTGGCCGCCAGATTTGAGGAGGTGACAAGGTCCTTGATTCAAAGTCAATCCCAGCTGCTTCATCTGAGAGAGATGTCCGAGTACAGCGGGAAGCACTGTCTTCAGAGTCGTGCAGACGTGAGTTCACTGCTCCTCTTTCTAGCTGTGGGACAATGGTGTGTTGCTTAACCTCTCTGATTATGCCTGGCTCCCTCATTTGTTCTGTTATTAGAGGACTTGTCTCAGAGGGTTGTGGGGAGGGTTACAACAGATAATGCGTGAGAAGCGCTGATGCAGCACCTGTCACACAGCGGAAACTATTCTTCTTCAATGCACCCGACATTAGTAGAACAGTAGGACTCCCGAAGTACTTGACAATCGTGGGAATCACATGGTATGGAGAAGAGAGCTGCCACCCACACTCAGCCAGTCACCAAGGCTGAGCAGTTTCATGATAAAAAAAACAAACAACAGGGGCGCCTGGGTGGCGCAGTCGGTTAAGCATCCGACTTCAGCCAGGTCACGATCTCGCGGTCCGTGAGTTCGAGCCCCGCGTCGGGCTCTGGGCTGATGGCTCAGAGCCTGGAGCCTGTTTCCGATTCTGTGTCTCCCTCTCTCTCTGCCCCTCCCCCGTTCATGCTCTGTCTCTCTCTGTCCCAAAAATAAATAAAAAACGTTGAAAAAAAATTTAAAAAAAGCAAACAAACAAACAACAAACAACAACAAAACAAGCCTTCCAGCAGGAAAAGGCTCCCCCAGGGAGAAACCCAGGTGGGTCACTTGAATGTGATACACTTTTTTTTTTTAATTGGGTTTAAAGTTACAACACAACAGCAGTGAACTCCTCCTGCCTCCGCAGGTACTTAGGCCCAGGTGGGGATCAGGGGCATTAATTAAACTCACTCAACCTCCCCCACAAGACCGGTGGTCTTGGGCCCCTTGATGCTTCTCTCCGTGTAGTCTCCTGCGCCAGAAAGTCACTCTTCCGCCCACAAACTCCAGCCTGGAGAAGGATCCACCTTGTGGACCAACCTCCCAGGCACCCTCAGACACCCACCCCGAGACGCCCACCCCAACCTAGCCTAATTCGGTCCTAAGTATTCCTAAGGTGCATTCCAATTTCCCGCTGTAATAAATGGCACAGAATGCAAATGGGGGTGGATGTGGGACACAGATGTTTGCACTAATTTAATTGAGGGAACACCTTGGATTAAACACTTTGCAAAACACTCACAAATAGGTTCAGTGCATTCGGTAATGAAAACGCTCCCAGCCCCCTGGCACTTGGCTGCGGCTGCCTGGGGCTCCAGGAGAGCGGCTGGGAGTGGGAGAGTGTGGGGGAGAGGCCCAGAGCAGGGTGGAGACAAGATGCCTCCAAACACAGGGAGAGAAGCAAGGGAGCCAGTTCCTAGGAGGGCTTCCAACAGATTTTCCACCAGCTGGGGCTGATTCCACCAAGAGAAAGAATCTGGAAGGGTTGAGGAAGGAGGTAGGCAGCACCTGCCTCCCCATGTGGGTAACTGCTCACCTGTAGGGGTCAGCAACAGGCAGGTGCCTCCGGGTCCTGAGGCCTCAGCTCTAACCTGGAGGCCTCACCGCCCACCTGGCTGACGGCCAGTCACTTACCTGTACAGGACTGAGGTCCCCAGGCCCAGAAACCCCATGGAAGATCAGCCTATTCAACATCTGGGGCATGAAAGTGGGTGGAAAATAGCTCTCAGAAATTTGGGGGTTATTTGCAAGGCAGTGCTCATTTCTCTGATGCTTCTTCCTCATCTTCCCCTACAGACTTGGGGCTTCAAAAGCCTGGGGCGCCTGGGTGGCTCAGTCGGTTAAGTGTCTGACCCTTGATTTTGGCTCAGGTTATGATCCCAGGGTTGTGAGATAGAGCCCTGCATCGGGCTCCACACTGAACATGAAGCCTGTGTAAGATTGTCTCTCTCTCTCTCTCTCTCGCCTGTCTCCCCTGCTTGTGCTCTCTCCTCTCTAAAAATTAAAAAAAATTAAAAAAAAAAAAGCTCAAATCCTGGGCATCTACCAAATCCCAACCCTCCCCTTCACCTTTCACCGTCTAGCCATCCATCCCCTTAGCTCTGGGGCTGCAGGGAAGAAGCCCTCCTCTGTCCTAGAAGTGCAAGCTGAGGCCAGGGAGGCAGATATTAACAGTCCCAGGGACACTGTGATAAATGCCTTCAGAGAGGCAGACTTGGTAGCCTGGGAGCCTGGGGACAGTGCGGCCACTTGGCGGCATGAGAGGGTCAGAAGAGGGTGGAGAAAAGGAGACAAGCATTACTGCCAGAGGGAACAGCATTTGCAAAGATAATGAGGCATAGAAGTCTAGGCAATTTCAGAGACTCAGGAGAGACCTTTGTGTGGGTCCACTTGGGAGACGGGTGGCATGAAGTGAAGATGGACAGTTTTCACCAGCCCCTGCCTCCCACCCTAGCCCCTTGAGAGTTCCCACAGCTGGGCAAACCTGGAATCAGTTCCTATAATGATTGCTCTGTAAATCTCAGAGTTCAAATCAGGCCAGGATGGTTTTATATTCTTGAAAACAGAATCCCTAATTTTCAGACACAATGATCACTTCAAGTGTAATAACCATTATAATAACAACCTCTTATACTTGCATAGTGCTCCATAGTTTATAAACCACTTTCACAGACCTCTTACGATCCTCTACCAACAGCCCTTTGAGAAAGATAGAATAGGTAGTTTCAGTATTCTCACTTTCTGGATGAGAAAATTGATCCCAAGGTCTCAGCAACACAAATAACAGTACTAAGGCTCAAAGTCAGGTCTAACTAACACCAGAGTGCATACTTGTGCACTCATTCAATCATTCAGCCATTCAACCATTCAGTGCATCCCGGAGCACTGGTTGAACACCTATTATGTACCAAGAAATACTTCAGACTCAGAGCATCGAGAGCACGGTGGGCATATTAAGATGAATAAAAGCCTAGCTGCAGAGAAGCACCCTGACAGATGTATCTGGACCAATAGGAAAACACCAGGGCAAAAAGCAAAGCACTGAAACTCAGGAACCAAGACAAACACAAAGCCGCTCTCTACAAACACTGCCTCGCTCACTCACATGCACACACATGCTCACTCACACACACTCACATGCTCACTCACCTGCAGCCTGCACGTGCACATGTAACATACACATACCCTTATCACACGTGAAGATAGGAGCCATTTCTCTTGGACCGTCCCCATGCTCCCCAGCACGGAATGCAGACTCCTCCACACCTGACATCCCCACCGCTAGTTGGGTAACAGTCCAGATCCAGGGAGAGGCTGCCCCGTGGGGTCTAAGTTTCTCCCCACCCTATAGCACACCACAAAGACATACAGGCGTTCCAGCACTGTGTGAGCCCTGGTGTCATGGGCAGCAAGGATGTGATACACTTCTAGGGTGGATGGATTGACGGATGGATGCATGCATGGGTAGATGAATGGATGGAAAGATGGATGGATGAAAGGATGGATGGATGCATGCAAGGGTGGATGAATGGGTATATGGATGGATGGAAGGATGGATGGGTGGATGGATGGATGCATGCATGCCTGGGTGGATGAATGGATATATGGATGGATAGAAGGATGGATGGAAAGATGGATGGATGGATGGATGGATGGAAGGATGGATGGATGGATGGATGGATGGATGGATGGATAAATGGGGAGAGATACTGGAAAGCATAGCTTTTACCTGCCTAGAGGTAGATCCTGTTGGGACTCAGCCAGTGGGCCCAGTGACAGCTGACCACTGCTTTGCTTCCTGATGTGGATATATTAGTCTCGGTTCCCTCAGCAAAACCAATCCCCACCTCACAGGATCTATGTGAGGATGTGTGACAGGAGGTGCTGACACACGTAGTGCATGAGCTAGCCCACAGAGGTAGTGCCTCCCCACCCAGGAAGTAAAGGTAATGGACAGGCAACTTTGCAGAATCTCAACAGAAATCAGTCTCCTGACTTCCTACTGCCATTGTACGTCCTGGGGCTTCAAGGACTTACCAGGGAGTACCTCTCCATCACCCCACCCTCTTCTCCTAGGTGCATTCATTCCTTTTTTCATTCAACCAACCTTGTAGGGTGCCTGTTATGGTCAGGCCTTGTTCTAGGTACTGGGATAGGAGAAGAATAAGATTCAGTCCTTAACTTGGATAGACAGACAAATAACTATATTTAAGGTCCTATAATGACATAGATGAAAAGAAGGAGTGCAGCAGTATTTCACAAAAGCTGGGGGAAGCTCCATAAGGAGATAGTCATAGAGGAGATATGTGAGCTGGGTATTGCAAGAGGAACAGGGGTTACCAGGTCAAGGAGATTCCAGAAAGAGGAAATGGCAAGTGCAAAGGCACTGAGGTGTGAAGTTATACAGAGTATCTGAGGGGAACTGAGCAACTAGGTGTATTTGGGGTATCAGGAGTAGGAATGTGCTCATGTGTCTGAGTGTCTGTAAGTAACAGGGAAGAAGGAACAGCATGGGGGGTAGGAGATGAAACTGGAAAAGTAGACAGGGTTGAGCTGTGAAGCCCACGGTAAATCAGGCCAAGTAGGCTACGGTCAGCAAAGCACCACTGGGGATTGCAGGGCACAGGCGTGACTGGCCAGATACAACAGTCTTAATTAGGCTCCCACTATTCAGGCGCAGCACTAGGCTCCTCCATATATAGGAGGTTATCCTTGGCCGACTCTGATGATAAATGAATTTGATGAGGTATTCTCCTCTTTGATTGACGCAATTATCCCTGGAGAAATGGTCAGTTTGGGAGCGATTTCTCCTCTCCGAAGAGCCAGACTGGCTGGCTAACGGCAAGAGCAAGGGGAGGGTTCCCACATGGCCACCATCCCTCTACCACCACTGCCACCACCACTGCCACCACCACCACCACGCAGTACTTGGAAATCCCTCGCGATCTCCTGGGGATTTGGGAAGAACTTGAGAAGGGATAACAGCAGAGGTGACAGGAGCCAGAGAGGAAGAAAAAAAGGAGGAAATCCCTCCGGTGGAACAAAGATTTATGAGTCTGCGCTTCTACCCAACAGGACAGAAAGGCCGGGTGGGTGGCGGCAGCCAGCTTGTAGCTCCCAAACCCTCAAAGCTTCTCCAGTCCTGCTCACAGCAGGAAGTCTCTCCCTCCCCTTCTTCCTCTTCTCTCCCCTCCCTTCCTTCCCTCCCCTCCTTCTCAGCTCCTCTCCAGAAAGGTTTATGGAGAAGACTCCAAATAGCCCCCTCTCCTGCAGGCATAGTCACACCAACTGAAAGGAGATTTAATTAGCAAAATCTCGTTAGGCAAACGAAATTATCCGTAAGACAATACTCCTCTGGACAGGGGGTATGATTAAACAAAGCCATTAATTGAGAGAGTCGCTTTGGCAGCTCCCCGGATGCATTCATCTCTGGGCAGGCTCCACTTTGCCTCCTTGGGCCAGCCAGAACAGACTCTGCCTCCTCCCGCCGGCTCCACCCGCTCCCCCACTTCATCTCCGCTCTTGCAGAGCCCCTCAGTTGGGGCTGCAGACCTCGGCATCTCATCAGCGGCCGCTCTGCCGCCAGATTCCTGCTAAAGTGCCTTGATTGCATAATGTCTATTTGCATAATGTAAATTGCAATCTCCTAGCTCGGGAGGCAGGAATCACAGAACAGCCATTATTTTTTACCACTCCACAAAAATTCTACATTTAGAAAGCAGATTTGCAGCTCAGAAAGCCGTATAAATCTGAATCCGCCAGAAACGCCATTAAATCACACCAATTAAGCCGGACCAACGAAGAGCCCCTGTCACTGTTCTCTGCACACTCAAGGACTCCCAGCCCAGATGGAGGCCACGAGATACTGGAGGCTATGGCAGTGGGGCTGGGCACAGGAGCCGCAAGAGGCAGGGAATTCTGTCTTACAAACCTTAACACACCCCCCATAGGCCTTTGCAACTGCCCCAATCAAGATTTGGAGGAGAAAGGGCGAGAGGCGGGTAGAACTAGTGTGAGTTATTTCTGAAAGAGGACTTCAGCTACCTCCATTTCGATCTCAGTCTGTACTTCCTAACTGATTAAGTTCTTTCCAGCTCATCTCTTAACTCAAACGACCCTGTGCACAAAGCATCCCGTGATGGGAACCAAAACTACCCCCTCAAGCAAGAACAACTGTGCTGACACCAGCAAGACTCCTGTGATTGACCCCAAGACAGTGATGGACCTGACCTTTACCGCCCACCTGCGTGTACCCACCGACCTTTGTCCCACATTTTCCTTATGTTCTTATTTTCAGCATTGTGGAGCCGGTCTTTGAGATGCTGGGCCACTGTCTTCCTGGTGTTGGCCTCGCTGAAATAAATGCCTTTCTTATGTCACCACCGCTCCTCTCCCTGCCTGTGAATTTCATCAAGGGCCAGTGGCTGAACTCAGTCTGTTTGGGACCCCCACGCCAGGTGCTCTGGCACCCCTGTGTCCCAGCTACATTTCTTAAGCTCATCACCTGATTGGGGGTGGGTGCACTCACTGTCTCTAGACTTTTCAATTTGTGGAGCGGGAGATCTCGAATCAGGAAGAGGTCGGCACCTTTAGCAGAGGTAATGGAGAGATCTAAGGTGTTTCACACTTGGGCAAAACATCCATGCCTTTAGCAGCTCTTTAATGACTTTTCCTCTCTTCTCCCAAGTCCCCTCCAGCCAAGTGAAAGAAATGGTAGGAGAAATCCTGCTCACACTGGGCGGGGCTAGAATCTGAGCGCTCTTTACAAAGCTGTTTCCTAGGGGTCACTGGGGAGAGAGATGAGTCACAAGGTGCCTGGAAAGGGGCATATTCCCTCTGACAACTACATAAGATCCCAGCTTCCCTGCAGCCAGCCCTAAATCTGGTTACTCTTTTGCCTCTTTATTGCTCATTCAATATTCATTTGTCAAAGGGCAAGATGCTAATGTGTATTATTAAAATATCAATAGTTTATGAGTGAACTTTTATGGAGGATACAGTTAAAGGAGAGATTCTTGACCATCCCTGTCAGGAGCAATGGAGAGGGACAATCTTTCCAACTCCACTTTTTATTTATTTACTGGGTGGATGAAATGACTGAACCGTTTTTTGAGTAGCCATTGTGTGCCAAGAATGGCTTTAGTGCTTTCGCATGCTGGCTTCCCTCCAGTCCCCACAGCAGACCTGGGAAGCGTAGACAATCCCATCTCCATTCTGGACATGAGGGCTCTGAAGCCCAAGCAGATATGCCTGGGTCACAAAGGTGCTAAGCCAGGATCCAAATGCATTTTGGGGCTTCAGATCCAATCCCCCCACCTCCAAGTTGGAGCCTTGAAAATACAAATGATCTTTACGTTTTTATCAGTTCCTTCACTTGTCCAAATTAAACTTTAGTTTCCTGACCTACATTTCCCAACTCCAGCACCTTTTTATCAAAACCAAGCCCCCTTATCCCTCTCCTCCCTGTTCCCACCCTTTCAGCATTAGCCATTCTCATATCTCAGCCCTTTGGAGAAATGAATTGGTTGTTTCCACTCTTCTGTTGCTTGAGTTTTGTTTCTAAACTCCTCTTAAGTCACAACAAGGCATCCAGGCACTCAGATTCTCTTCCAAAATTCAGCTGCATCCATGTCAGTAAAATGACAAAGGAAAGGGGGTCTGGTCCCTTAATGGCACAGGTCATAATGTGTGGCAGAAGGGCAGGAAAAAGAGAGGACATGGGGATCAGATAGGAAAGGCTGCCCAGATTTCCCCAGTCCTCTACAGAGCCCCAGTAGCCTCTTAAGTCCTGATTTTTGGCTGAAACCTCCCCCAGCTTGGAAGGCCATTGAGTTGGGGGTGTGGGGAGCCTTGAATGAAGGCTCTAGGCTTGAGAAATCCTTGGTCACAGATCTAAGTGTCCCACCATACCTGGCACCTCAAGCTGTGAGTTGCAAACTGGACTACTTTTGCGGAAATGGACGCTAATATGGAAGCTTCCGCCAGCTGCAGGAACTCCGAACTCCAGCATGTCCTTGGGGCGTCCCGCTTTGGGAGGAAGCCTAGCCTGGCTTCTCGGGGGGAGGGTCTTTAAACCCAGACATTCCGTGACATGAGGGACAGTTTGATGCCCAAGGATGGGCGTTTCTTCAGCCTGTCTGTGGAAATTATGAGGCTATACTATGTCAGACTCGCCAGGTACCAGTCGTGGTAGATTGTGCTCTCCAAAGATGGTTGCAACAGCATATATCCCATCCCTATCTCCTCCTTTCATGTGCTGTTGACACTCATCCTTCGAGTCATGATGGCAGGGATGTCTATGTTCCCTTCTTTGAATTGAGGCAGGCCTGTGTAACTGCCCCACCCAAGAGAACATGGTGGAAGTAATGCTGCTTGACTTCGGCAATGCAGCTCCCACCTGGCTCTTGTTCTCATTCAGGGTGCTCCCTTCCTGGCATTCAGCCGCCATGCTGAGAAGGAGCCCAAGCCACCTGGAGCAGTCACGTGGGCCTGGCCGGCAGGCCCAGCTAACATCTCAGCCAACCGCTAATATTAGCCCCCCGAATTATAAGTGAATGAGCCTTCAGTTGATTCCAGCACCCAGCTTTTCACCTGCCTCAGCCGAGATCCCAGACCCAGCGGAACAGAGACAAACTGTCCCTATCGTGCCCTGTTTGAATTCCTGGCTCACAGAATATGCACATAAAAAACACTGTTAAGACACTAACTTTTGGGGTGGCTTGTTACACAGCCACAGTAACTGGAACACCGCTGGAATGAAACAGAATGTTTGCCGCTTCCCTCTCAAATCCAGCCTTCACAGGTCTTCACTCAGACTATTCCCTCCTCAAGTGGCCCCAGGCCCTCTGAGCCCACCCCCCCCACCTTCCTTCCAAAAGGCAGGGTCCTCATGCTCTTATCTCTCAATGCAGGTCCAAGAGCGTGTTCCTAAGTGAGGGGGCTTCCCCTGGACACGTGTGGGGGGCCCTCGGCCACAGGGAGGGAACATGCACATCTTTTCCCCCACTCTCCACTCTCATTAAGGTTCACGCTCAGCTTGCTTCTCTCATACTTGACTTGACTTATGAGGCCCCTTTAACCTCCAGTGCGAGGAGACAAGATTCTCACCAAGGTCTATCTACGCTGGCTCCCCCAGTCCCCGGCTGCATCTCCCAGGTAGGCTTTCCCGGAACAGGATGGAGGGAGGCACCCTTCCCTGCCCACCCCCCACCTTTCCCCTCCCACTGGGGCCCGGGGATCCGACCACTCCAGAGCCTGGGCTGTGGAGGAGGTGCCCTGGGAGCCGCAGCCCGTCAATCACAGAGGCGACCAGCACTGAATCGCAGGCCATTAGGCGGGAGGGCCGGCGCCCTGCTCACTCACCGGGCAGCCATCGGCAGGATGTTAGACGATCGCATGGCGGCCATTCTTATGATTTATTCAAATACTCATTACAGTCAATCTATTTTTACACAGAGGTGAAGATGTGCACTGATAACGGTTAATCATTTATAATTCCATGGACTGGTTGGAAGCCAATGTACTATCAAAGGCGCGGCAGCAGCCCAGCCTCCGGTAGCCCCAGAAGCGGGGTGGGGAAACTACATAGCCCGGGCGACCCAGTCTTCTGGCTAACATCTGCTGAGCAGAGACCAGGTTGAGGGTGCAGTGGGAACACGGAGACCCCGGAATCCCAGACTGCCCTCCAGGAGCTCACAGCCCGGCTGGGGGGCGCGCAGGAAGATGCCGGTCAGGGGGGAGGTTGCCATGTGAGCACAGAAGAACTTCAGGAGAGGGAGAAATCACTTCTAGCTGGACTTACTAAAGAAGGGTTCGTGGAGCAGGCTCGACTTAGGCTGGGTCCTGCAGGTGGGTAGACTTTTGCCAAGCGGGAGAGCCAAAATGAGCACGTGAGCTTAAGGTGGTGTTATCATTGCCACCAGCAGTGTCCCCCTTCCCCTCCCTCATGCCGCCCTAGAAATCAACCAGGTGTCAAAGCCAGTGTGGGCTTTCCCTGACTCCCCAGCTTAGCCCACAGATGACAATGGCTGGGGTCTGGGTTGGCCTTGCAAACTCAAGAGTTTCCCTCTCCAACACTCATGACACACATAACACATCAGGTCCACCTTAATGCACAATCAATAAAGTCTAATTAAATAGGATGTCATATTACAGGGCTTCTTTGTCACATTCAGACCTAATCTAATTAGAAGTCCACTGTATTTTACATTCTGACTAGCTCATTGTTGAGGATTTCTCTTGCACAATCGCATGACTGTTAAAGATTAGGTTCAGGGCTGGTCTTTAACCCGTAACCTTATTGAGTCAGCCTGGAAACACCAATCAAAGTTACTTACAGTTCACAGTCCCTTTTCTGGTGAGCGGCATGGAGGACAGAAAGCCTCAGAATCCTGCTCCAGACTTCACCTGTCAATAAAAGAAAACGTTTTTTATAGATGTGTATGATTCTGCTGAGTGAGAGCTCTGAGAGCCAACGTGGGATGAGGGTAAACTCAGGAGTCGTTCTGGCTCAGGAGCAGCACAGGACTACAGCTCTATTCCCACAGTCCTGAGTGGGAAAACTTCCCGATCCAGGCACTCTTGGTGCAAAATGATCATTGTTTAGACAGCTAACCAGGACAGAGAGAGAGGATCACTCCCTCCTTACCTGCTTGCTGCCTCAATTTCTTGCGAGTTTCATCCCCTTCCCTATAGGAATCCCGGAGAAAAACAGGCTCATGGCTGTTGAGAGCCCTGAGCTGACCGAGGCAATAATCATTTACTGATGCCTCCCGTCTGAAGGGAGACCCCATGCAGAGGGACAGAGCTGGACGGCCCCTGTGAAAGCTTGCAACCTACATGAGGAAGGCTGTGAAAAACTAGGAAACCACAAAGCCCAGGTTGTTGTTTATGGCAGGATTATGGAAAATCTGGATGGAAGAGAGAAATTTCAAGGAAAGGTGAAGAGTGCAGTTGGGCTAGATGGAGAAGAATGATGAGGGAAGGACTGGAAAGATAAAAAAATGTGACTGCTTTTAATTCTCTTTCTGGAAATAGAGCAACAACAACAAGAAAAACCCAGCACATGCTTATGAGTGTCTGCTCCGTGATCGACGCTGGCTAGGTGCAGCAGGAATAAAATCCCACGGATGGGTCCTGCTATGAAAATGCTGCCACGTCATTCGGGAAATAAGATTACCCATACGGAACATCACCAGATATTGTGCAAGACAAGGCTATATGCACAGTAGTGCTGAGCTGTGTGGTAGGGACTATAATTCTCTCTCCACAGAGAAATGAAGTTGGCGAGAGCTGAGGTGCTCAAGAAGTATTTGGGCGTAGGGAGAACTTGCATGGGGCCTTGGAGATTGGCAAGATTTGGCCAGCAGAAGGGAGCAAGAGGGCATTCGTGGAAAGGGAGCAATCCAGGCATGGATGAGAGGGGGGCAGCATGGGAGTGCCCTGGGACAAGGCAGAGGCTGTTTTGCCTGAAAGCAACCAGGAGAGACCAACACTGAATAAGCCAGATGGGGCCAGAGCATCTAAGGCTCTGAGTGTCAGGCCAAGAGGCCAGGCTGGGGGTAGGAGCTGGTAGAGAGCCATTGAAAGTTTTTCAACAAGGAAATGACACAAAGAAGAGGAACCCCCTTGCCCCGACCCCTCTAATAATATTTTCCCTTTAATTAAGACATGTATGAAAGAAGGACTGTGTTACACTAGACAATAAGATTAGGACTAACTGGTTGATGTTAGAGGAAGTCAACCTTCAGTTCGATATAAGAAAGAAGCCTCTAGCAATGAGAACCATCCAAAAATGAGCTAGGCTTCCTCAGAAGGTAGTGAGCTCCCCAACCCTGGAAGGAGAATCTGCACTGGGTGAGAAGGTGCTCCAACCACGGTCTCCCAGACATGGCTTCACCCATCTATGAAAGGTTAAAAAAAAATTAGGAGTCTGATAGGGTTGACAGACTTCTATATTGATAAAACATTGATACTGTCTTCATTTATCATCATTTCGTAAAGTAACTCAACCCCCAAAGTAAGGGGAGTAACAGGACCATTCTTTGAATTGAATAAATACAGCATCATGGAATGCATTCCCTCTCCCTCTCTTTCTGCCTCTCTCTCTTTGTCTGTCTGCTCTCTCTCACACATGCACGCACACACACGTGTGCACACACGTGTTAATATGTGACCTCTCCATGCTGTCCTTAGTTTTCACTCGTGATCCCGAGTGAAAAGTCTACTTTAACTGGCACTGATCCCGGACACATGCTGGGGAACCACCTATGCGTCATGTATTTTAGAGCCTTCCAGAGCCAACAGTGTGTGGTCCTGGCAGGCAAGGGTTCATGTCAAAAGCCTTCAGACAAGCAGCTGTGCAATAATAGGACCAGAATTTAAACTCAGGCCTGTCTTGTTCACCATGAAAATAAAATGGAACTATAAATGAGACTGACCACTCACATTTATAAATATGAGGAAACTTGTGAAGTGGTTAATGAGGAACGAGTTGTTGAATGTTTGTCTGGGAATGAGGTAGAAGAGGGACAGAACAAAGCTTCCTGCAGGAGGTAGCACATGCTCCAGGAGAGCTGAGTGGCACCCGTGGAGCATGCCCAGGAAAGCTGGAAGGCTGGAGAGAGATGAACTTAGGGCTTAGCAAGGGCATGAGTCTAACACAGAGAACACATAGAACATGAGTCTAACACTAGGCCTGGGGTGTTCACCAGACACGGGTTCACGCCCTCACTCTGTCATTAACTTACTGCGTGATCTTGGACAAGAAACTTTACCCCCTCCGTGCCTCAGTTTCCCCATAGGCAAAATGATATGGTTAGACTACTAGATAATCCTTAAACCGAAATTCCATCTGATATCTATATACCTGTGAGGTTGCCCAGACTAACCTGCCAGGGAGGGCTCTAAGTCTCATGCTAAGGCACCTCAGTATATCACCCTGGTTAAGAGTAAAGATGTGGGAACCAGATAGTTCTGGATTCAAACCTAGGTCCATCGTTAACCTAACCTTAATCTCTATAAACCTCAATTTTCTCCTGTTTAAAAGGTAGGGGGTTAATAGTAGCATCTTTAAAAAAAATTTTTTTAATGTTTATTTAGTTTTTAAGAGAGCGAGAGGCAGGGGGATGGGCAGAGAGAAAGGGAGACACAGAATCCAAAGCAGGCTTCAGGCTCTGAGCTGTCAGCACAGAGCCTGATATGGGGCTCGAACTCACGAACTGTGAGATCATGACCTGAGCCGAAGTCGGACGCTTAACCAACTGAGCCACCCAGGGGCCCCAATAGTAGCATCTTTAAATGAGATGATGCACCTAGAGCTGCCTGGAACATACTAATAAATGAGGATTTTTGTTGTCTTTATGTGTTCTGAGCTAAGGCAGGCAGCAACTGAATGGAAAAGGAGAATGAGAGGCAAATCAAGAAGATTGAGGCCTTCTGCATTTATCCCACTGCCCATGACAAGCTTTTCAGGTCTTGCCCCAGCCAGACCTTTGGGATGAGGACAAATTATGACAACCCATTCTGGGGCACCGAGAGTCTCTCTGGATGCTCTTCTTCTCTGAAAGCCCATCCACAGGCATAAGAGCAAAACTTCCAAGAAAGATAAAACGTGAAGAGACCACTCCGAAGGAAACCCTTGAAGGACCACCCATCCATCCAGACGGTGTGTCCCGTGTCTCCCCACCTCACTGCCGAGGCTTCTCTCTGTTCCACCTGTGCTCCCCCCATCACCCTCTCTGTTCCACCTCTGCTCCCCCATCACCCGGCAAGAGCTTCCAATTATTTATGTACACTTGTTGAATGAGGTTGTCAGTGACAGCCCTGTAGGCTCTGACCAGCAGGCTCTAAATCACACAATAACTAGGTAGCTGAAAACGGATAAAATTACCTGGCACTAAATACTTGGCTCTGAGATGCAAACCCCACCCCACCCCCGACCCCCACCAGCCCTCACTGAAGGTGCAGACTTTCTTGAAGCCTGGTAAGAGCCAATGCTAATGCCACACCTGTCTTCGGCCCCTTGGGCCATGGGCCGTGCTGGTCACCCTGTTGCAGAGGGAATGGAAGAACTCCCTGGGTCATGCTCCCCGGGCCTCTAATCTTGGGCCCATACCTGTAAGTACAGGTTCACATATAAACCCCTCTAAGGAATGCTGACCCTGGTGGGCTAATCCTAACGACTTTCATACACAGGAGAAGGACCCGGAGGCCCTCGTGACCTGTCTACATCCGATGGGAGTGCAGTGGGGCTTCCAGGGCGGCGGGGCCCTCTACAGAGGCAAACCCTCAGGAGCTACAGGACCTGCTCACAGGGCAGCCTCCCGGCCCCGTGGACATCCTCGGAGGATTGCTGATTCTCCATCAGGAGTCTCACTGCCCTTCTCCCCACGGCATCGTCGTCGACCTGCCTTAGGCCTTCTCTCTCTTCCAGGGCCCTAATTGGTCTCCCGGCCTCTAGCCTCACCCCATTTTTGCCCGTGTACCACCTCCCCTCAGCCTGGCATCTTTCTGGAACACAAATTTGATCGTGGCCACTCCTCCTTAAAACCCTTCCATGACGCCTCATTGTCTGACAGGCGTTGCCAACTGGCAGTCCCTCCATGGACTCTTGCCTGTCTGGAATTTTTATAAATTCCGCCAACATCTCAAAAGTGGGAAATTTCAAATTTTAACCATCTGTATTTCTAACTTTTCTCCAAAGGTCAGGTGACCTAACAATGCCAGTCCTACATTTCCACATGGCAATCACTAGACGATGCTGAGTATTGGCCACCTCCTTTCATAGTTTTTTATTTATTATTTACTTTTGAGAAAGACAGTGTGAGCAGAGGAGGGGCAGAGAGGGGGAGAATCTCAAGCAGGTTCCGTGCAGAGCCTGACACGGGGCTCGAACTCACGAACAGTGAGATCATGACCTGGGCCGAAATCAAGAGTCAGATGCTTAACTGACTGAGCCACCCAGGCACCTGAGTCACCCCCTTTTAATCACGCACGGGTCCTCCTGTTTCCCCTGAGGGAAGGCAGATGTCACCCTGGAAGTCTCTCCCGTCACAGGGTCAGACACCCAGAGGCTGACTTATTCTGTCTGCTGAAGAGGTTCGGGTTCAAAGTGACAGCACAGGGGTGGGTGGCTCATTATGTTCTCAGCTGTGTGGTGCCAGCGGGAGGGTGGATGACAGGATTCAGGAAAATATCAGCACTACCAGGCAGGCCCACCTGAGTGTCCTTCCCTCCCACCTGGGCAACGCCACTCCTAGCCTGGAGACAGACGGCAAAGGTCCTAGGGCGGTTCTCCTGGAATGCCAACGGCTACAAGGCAGGTGCTGAAGAAGCCCCGCCCGCTTTATTCCTGAGGCCCCACCCCTGGGTCCAGCCTCTCCCCACCCCGGCTCAGGAGCGGCCGTACCCCCTCCCTTTATTTCCATCCCACTGTTCCTATCAAAGCCCTAACAGCACATATTTTGTTAATTGTACAAACCTAATGGGGGAATGCATTGGCAAAAAAGGGTAATGGCCATCAGACCAGCAATAAAACAAAATTAATGGCCCATAGGAAGAAATCATGTCCACTTAATCCCGGCTCTGAAACTCTAATAGAATAATGGAATACCAACGGAGGGTTTTTTTCTCTCTATGCAGATTGCTTACACCATGTTAATCACTTGCAAAGCAGGCCACATACCACTCTGGCTCACATGACCCTCCAGGGAAAGTAGCAGACCAGAAACATTTAGTGCAAGGCTCATTACTGACAGGCACCACCACAGCAACACCTTCCCTCTCTCCCTCCTTCCCCCAGGTGACTCTGGGACAGCCGGTATGGGGTGTCATTGAGAGCCATGAGGCGTGGTGGGCCGGAAAGCAAGACACATAATACCTAATAATAGCAAACATTTATTGAGTGCTTACTATGTGCCAGACACTGGGCCAGCTAAGCACTTTCTATATACTGTATTACTGGATCCAATGTTCATCTTCTATCGCTGGCTGCGCAGTCTAACAAGGTAGCTGCCGGCCACGTGTGGCTTTTTAAATTCAAATCCTAATTGATTAAAATGAAATAAAATTTAAAATTCAGGGTTCAGCCTCACCGGCCACATTTTAAGAGCTCGACAGCCACACGTATCTGGTGGCTACTGTACTGGAAGGTTCACATGGAGTACGTTTCCGTCATCGCAGAACGTTGTATTAGAGCCTGCTCTAGAATACTGAGGCCATTTTATCTTGCTCATTTAACGGATTCGGAAGTCAAGGCGCAGAGAGGTGAGGCAAGCCGCCCAAGGTCATGCAGCTGAAATACGGCTGCGTTGGGTTCTAACCCAGCTCTATCTCACTCTGGCTCCAGAATCCCCAGCCTACCCACCACTTCCTGGCAGAACAAGCAGTCAAGCCTGCAGGAAAGTCTTTTGAGGGAAGTTAGCAGTAGAAAGGCTCTTCTGGGTTGTCTTCAGCACCCACCCACTCCCTGGCACCCAGAGAGCAGACAGACCCCCAGTGCTCCACTTGGGAGAGCCAGCTCCGTGGGTGTGTCAAACTGGGAAGGTCATCTGGAGAGAGGGAGGGCTTTACAGATCATCTAGCCCCACCTCCTTCAAGTTATGAATGAAGAAACCAACGTACAGAAAAGTTAAGTGGCTTGCCCAAGGTCAAACAGAATTAGAACTACAATCCAGGTTTCCTAACCACCAGTCTTCACTGGCCAAAGGAGAGGACCAAGCAATGCCCAGACCCATGTGCAGTCACAGGTGAGAGGAGGAAGAGGTGTCCCTCCCACCTTCCTGGAGAGTTCTGGGCCAGGTTGGAAGTGGCTGGGATGAGTTTGAGGGTACTGGGCTCTGAGGAAAAGCAGGAAAGGAAGAAGGGTGGGGACAGTCAGGCCTAGAAGATGTACTGGTTAAAAGCATGACATTGGGTCACTACTATCTTTTGGGAAAATAGTATATGGAATCTACTGTCATTGAGAATACACTGACTGACCAAGCAGCCCCAATTTGAGAATGTATCCTACAGGGAAAAAGTGGCAGGTGCACAGGGATAATGTGGCAGCATCTATCGTGGGGAAAAGTCTAAAGCAACATGGATGTCCACCAATAGGGGAATGGCTGGATAACTCCTGGTACAACCATACTGTAAATACATGAGGGCATTAAAAAGAATGAGTTCGGGGCGCCTGGGTGGCGCAGTCGGTTAAGCGTCCGACTTCAGCCAGGTCACGATCTCGCGGTCCGTGAGTTCGAGCCCCGCGTCAGGCTCTGGGCTGATGGCTCAGAGCCTGGAGCCTGTTTCCGATTCTGTGTCTCCCTCTCTCTCTGCCACTCCCCCATTCATGCTCTGTCTCTCTCTGTCCCAAAAATAAATAAATGTTGAAAAAAAAAATTAAAAAAAAAAAAAGAATGAGTTCGACCGACACCTTTTGCCAGGCAAAATGGCCATAACGTTCACAATAACAAAAGTAAGTAGCAGAGGATGTGTGTGGAGTGATTCCAAGTTTATAAAAACAGAGAAAACTCTAGGACGAGTTGATCCCTTTGCATGTGTTGGTGTGAGCACGGAGGCAGCATGGAAGGGGTGGCCCAGGGTGTTCACACTGGTGCAGATGGGGCACTGGAAAGACAGGGACGAAGGCACACCGTTTTTAGCACATCTTAGCCTTGTTGCCGGTGCAGGGAGCACCGTCACTTCTGTAATTTTTGTGAAGAAACTTAATAAAGGAAGAGACAAATATTTGACAAAAGAAGAAAAAAAAAGAGAAGTCAGATTCCAAACCTGCCTCACTCACTAGCTTCACAGCCTTGGCAAGTTCCTTAATCTCACTCCATCTTGATTTCTTTGCCCAGAGACTGATGATAATAGTATCATGTCATGAGGTGGTGGGGAGACTGGTGGGAAAATGAGTTTATAGCTGCTCGACAATTGGGGCCTTTCTATCAGAGGGGAAAATCTGCCGAGTACATGGAGGGACTTCCTGGGCCACCTCTCCAGGGCGGTCTGAGAGCCATGGCCAGGGCTCCCTACACACCCCTCAGAGCCCCTATATTTTGCCATACAACCATTTCATCTATTTATTTTTATTTTTTGTTATTTATTTATTAAAGTTTATTTATTTATTTTGAAGGAGATAGCGGAGGGGGGTGGGGGTAGAGAGAGAGGGAGAGAGAGAATCATGAACCGTGAAATCATGACCTCAGCCAAAATCAAGAGCCAGGTGCTGAACCAACTGAGCCACACAGGTGCCCCTATTTATTTATTTATTTGTTTGTTTGTTTATTTATCTTCAGAGACAGAGAGAAGGTGAGAGCACTCATAAGTGGGGGAGGGGCAGAAGGAGATAGAATCCTAAGCAGGCTCCATGCTCAGAGACGTGCTTGACATGGGGCTGGACCCCACAACTGTGAGATCATGACCTGAACAGAAATCAAGAGTCAGACACTCAACCAACGGAGGCACCCAGGAACCCCCTCACCCTCCCATGTCCCGCGGTACAAGGATTTTAATGCGTCTCTCTGTCTATCAGACTGTAAGATCTTTACAGGTAGGAATAGTGCCTTGGTTATTTATTCATTCATTCAATCATTCAAGTTAATAACTTAAAAATTATGTCTTAGGCATGTGTACCTGCACTGTGCCTGACATCAAAGATACAACAATGAAGAAGACAGAAAAGTCTCTGCTTTCATGGAGCTCACATGCTAACGGAGGAAACAAACTACTTATACACACGTATATAGTCCAGTGGTGATAAGCACTAGGAAGAAGAATGCAGCATGACAAGGGAGCAGAAGTGACTGGGGAGGGGACGGGGACATTTTAGAGAGAGAGGACAGGAAGGAGCCTCTGAACCTCTCTGGGAAAGCGTCCTTTGAGGCACATGCCACAGACCTGGTGAAGCCAGTGGTTGCATTCAAAAGATGTTAGTTTAAGGGGCGCCTGGGTGGCTCAGTCAGTTAAGCATCCGCCTTTGACTCAGGTCATGATCTCACAGTTCATGAGTTCAAGCCCCGTGTCAGGCTTTCTGCTGTCAGCACAGAACCTGCTTCGGATCCTGTCCCCCTCAATCTCTGCCCTTGCCTCTCTCTCTCTCTTAAAAATAAATAAATAAACTTTAAAAAGGTATTAGTTTAAGAATAAAATAAAGGGGCGCCTGGGTGGCGCAGTCAGTTGAGCGTCCGACTTCAGCCAGGTCGCTATCTCGCGGTCTGTGGGTTCGAGCCCCGCGTCGGGCTCTGGGCTGATGGCTCAGAGCCTGGAGCCTGTTTCCGATTCTGTGTCTCCCTCTCTCTCTCTGCCCCTCCCCTGTTCACGCTCTGTCTCTCTCTGTCCCAAAAATAAATAAACGTTGAAAAAAAAATTTAAAAAAAAGAATAAAATAAAAATAGGCTGGTGGGAGAGTGGAGGATAATTAAGACACATCAAAAACATGCCTCCACCCAAAAGAACTGAAAGGGGGGACCCAGATGTTTGCACATGCCTGTTCTTAGCAGCATTACTCATAAGAGCCAGAAGGTGGGAGCAACCATAGTGTCCGTGGACAGATGAATGGAGGAACAGAAGCATTATATGGATACTGACATATCACTGAGCCTTCAACGGAAAGCCACATGGATAAACCTGGAGCAATACGACGCTAAGTGAAGCAATCCAGTCACCAAAGGACAAAAACTGTCTGATTCCACTCACGTGAGGTACCCAGAGGAGTCATATATGTAGCGATGGAGGGTAGAATAGTAGCTGCATGGGGCCGGGAGGGAAGGGAGAGGCAGGGTTAGGGTTTAACAGATACCAGGTTGTAGTTTTGTAAGATAAAAAGTGTTCTGTGCATAGATGGTGGTGATGATTGCACAAGACTATGAAAGTACTTAATGCCACTGAATTGTGCACTTAAAAGTGGTTAAGATGGTAAATTTTATGTGATACGCATTTTACCACAATTTTATTTTATTATTTTCAACGTTTATTTATTTAGGGGGGAGAGAGAGAGATAGCACCCACTTAAGTGGGGGAGGAGGGGCAGAGAGAGACAGGGACAGAGGATCTGAAGCAGGCTCTGTGCTGACAGTAGAGAGCCTGATGCAGGGCTCGAACTCAACGAGCCGTGAGATCACGACCTGAGCTCAAGTCAGGCGCTTAACCAACTGGACCACCCAGGCGCCCCTATCACAATTAAAAAAAATACACACCACCACTAACTTCTCAGAAAAAAAAAAAAAGAGCCCAGGATGTTAAAGAGCAGGAGGAGAAGCAGCTGACAGCCAAGGTGAGGCTAAGGGAGCCCAGGGCGGACAGAGAGAGCAGGGAACCCCAAGTCTCTGAGGCCCAGGGGAGAGAATGCAGAGGGGAGGCTGCCAGGCAGAAAGGGACAGAAGCTCCCAGGCCAGTCTGCTGACAGGAAAGGCAACTTTCCTGTGGAAACGTCTGAGCCAAGGCGATTCCAGAGTGCCGGTACTGGATAAATGAGACACAATTTAGGGTAAAAAAGAAAAGAAAAAAAATGTTTTTAAACTGGTGGGAAGTAGGAAACAACTGGTAGAGAGTTGGGCCGCTCTCTAGCTTGAGATGAAAGACAGTCCCACGAATCCACTGCAGGAGATCTAAAAGGGAAAGGGAATAAGAAGCTGAGAACATGATGAGGGGTTTGGGGCCCTTCACCCGATGCAGCCGTGGGCAGCTTGGTGTGTTGGAAAGCATCTTAGGGCCCAGGAGACAGTCCTATCTTTGTGCCCCTTTGACCTTATGGGGTCTTTGACCTTGTCTGGGCCTCAGTTTCTTCATCTACTGAACTGAGTGTCTAGAACAGGGCAAGAGGAATCTTACATTTTTAGGGGTCCACAAACCCCTTGCGATTTATCCAGAATGGCATTTGTGTGTACATTTTTCTATGGAGGGATTTATACATTTTTACCAAGATTTCAAGGCTGTCCGTGTTCCCAGGAAGGTTAAGAATTGGCTCACATTAAGCTAGAAAGTTCTAAGCTTCCCAGAAATCTTGAACTGGACACCAGTAAATACTTAGGCCTCAAGTAAATCAAAATGTTTATTCCTGCTTTGCCCGCAACACAGAGATATTGTAAAAACGAAGCGAAATAATTATATATTCCGAAAAGTTAAAATTATTTCTCTCATGCAAGTAACTATGATGATCGTTATTGTTGGAGTGTTGCAGAAAGAAAGAGTAGCTCTAATTCTGTGTCTCCCTCTCTCTGCCCCACCCCCGTTCATGCTCTGTCTCTCTGTCTCTCAAAAATGAATTAAAAACATTAAAAAGAAGGGAAGGAAGGAAGGAAGGAAGGAAGGAAGGAAGAGTAGTTCTGCAGCAGGCATAAAGGGGGCATGATAAAGGGACGTGATGTGCTATGGGCTGACCCTCCTCTGGTTAGAAATGAGGAGGCCCTCAATTCCCCTTGTGGAGAGGGGTCCAGGCCAGAAGGAAGCGTATATGCAGCCTACCCAGGAGGGACAGCCTAGGGCAGAACAAACGCATCTCTTTGGGCCGAGAAGCTCTCATTTTGTGTCTGGCTTTACTTGGGAGGGAACTTTGAATTGTGTGCCTGAGAAAAGTGACAGACTGAGGATGGATGCGTCAGGGGAAAACAGCACAGGCAGACTGGCCACCAGAGAGCAAGACACAGACTGGAAACCTGTGGAATGACTAAGCTAGTGTCACCAGGGCAGAGGGGACCTCAGCCACAATGGGGAGCGCCTATCCAGAAGGAGCCGGCCCAGAGGCAGTGGGAGGGCCGGTTGTCAGAACCGCGCACGGTTGCACCTGGATGGAACCTTAGACATTATCCATTCCATCCTCCTGATTTCATGTCTGCAGAAACGGATTAGGAGAGGGGTGACACTTATCCACACCAGTCCAGGATTGAAAGCCAGCCAGTAGCTCCCTTCATTCGTTTACAGAATGTGTTTTGAGTGTCAGACCCTTTGCTAGGTTGGAGATCAATAACGAGCAACAAATCTATCCCTCTCCCCTCAAGGAGTCCATAGTCTAAAGGGAGAAACAGACACCGGTTGCTTGAGGGGGTAGGTGTCATCCAGCATGTTAAGTAGGGGCCACAGATGAGGGTCTCCCCACTTCAGGCAGGTACATCCAGACAATGGCAAGATGGAGGGTCAGCCACTTCCCCTCAGGCCAGTCCTGGAGGCAGTGGGAATATTCACCGTAGAATCCAAGCCAAGCCAACAGACAACTACATGTCAGAAAAGAGTGCCCACCATGGCAGCCATCGAAAGAAGACTGTCTGTGCGTCTCTCCCGGGGGAAGAAAGCCACGCACTCCAGCAGGCCAGCCACAGGCCCTGGTGAGCAGGCCTCTCCAAACAGCACTTCCATTCATTACTTCCTAACTCGCCTCGGGGGGCTGGTCCTGAATATTGTTTCATAAATAACTTAACAGGGCTCCAGCTTGTTTAACTGAGGTTAGGCAGATGTGCACAGCACAGGCTGATTATGAGGGAATTTGGCTGTGCTGAATGGTTCTGGGATGCTGATTCTCTGCGGAGGGGTGGCTCAGTGGAAAAGGCAACCACTCGGCTGGTGTCCCCACCTGGATCCCCAGATCGCAGCAGGGGGACACCGAAAGAGCATTTGTTTCCAGTTGTTCTTAGCCACTAATTTGGCTCCAGGGTATAACACCAATCTGAGAACAAACGGAGTAGGAAAACTGTGCGTTTCCTAAAGGAGGCCGAATATCAGCATAAACAGGGGAGGGCGGGGGAGGATTCCTGAGTTCACTGCACATGCCCCAGCGGCCTCCAGAGCCCAGGCTGGCCGCTTCCCTCTCCAGCCCGGAGTCACCCGGCTGCACTGCCATCTGCCGTGCCTCACCTGCTCATTGCTCCTCTGAGGTGCCTCCAGCAGAGGACAGATTACTCTGATGGCAGGTAGATAAAATGGGATCCCTTGCTAGCAGTAACTACCCAGAACAATCTCTCTCCTGAGCAACTGACTGTCTCCACCTGGCACCTGCCAGCCAAAGAGCTGACGGGTGGCAAAGGCTGGCGTAGGCAACTCTCCCCATACACGGAGAGGACCGTGAAGGCAGGACTTGCTCA
The DNA here is from genome assembly GCF_014898765.1 of Herpailurus yagouaroundi. Lineage (NCBI taxonomy): Eukaryota > Metazoa > Chordata > Mammalia > Carnivora > Felidae > Herpailurus > Herpailurus yagouaroundi. The sequence continues at coordinate 16,643,039 of NW_024412402.1, read as the reverse complement.
GAGGGCCCTCTGTCGGGCTGCAGAAAGGTAGGCCGGGCCACCCCTCAAGGGGGAGACATGAAAGCAGATGTGTTTCCGGCAGAGGGAAGAGCTAGCACTCTCCAGGGGCAAAGGGGGTGACAGAGCTGGTGAGCCAGGCCACAGCAGATGCTTTCTCAAGACTGATGGGCAAAATCCCCAGGAAACAAGAGGCCCCTCTCATAGTTCAATTGCCTTCTGGTGGCTTAAAATAATGGAGTCAGAGAACTTTCCCTGTGACCCTCTTGAAAGCAAACCCACAGATAAAATGCTTTTACTAACCCGACCACTCTCCTCACAGCGTCTTAGCAGACAGGCCGTATTTTCCAGGACGAGAAAAGCCTCCCTCACCAGCATGTGAGTAAGCTAGTCAGTAAGCTCATAAACTCAACAATTTTAGAGAAAGAAAACAATTTTTTAAAAATCTCTGAGCAGTCGAAGTACGTGTCACAAAATCTTCCCACTAAAGTTTATGAACCTTACTTGTAAGGGAAACTCCCAGACTCTTACTCAGAGCTTCTTCTGACTGATTTCGTACATGCTTCTAACAGGACCAGGCATCGGGCATCTTAGACCTGCGCTGACAGAGGCAATAAAAGAGGAGGTGCGAGGAGGGAATGGAGGGTTGACCGAGGAGAGCACTGACGGGCAACCTAGTGAGTCATCACATCAGGTTCAGCCGTGTTCAGGATCATTTACTTAGGAAGATAGGGAGGATGCCCACTGGTGATGCCAAAAACATCCTCAGAGGATGTGAAGAAGGAAAGCTTTGGCTATCTGGAAAATCCCAAATGAGTCTCCCTCGTGATGCTTCCACGCTTCCTGTAAGTTGTTTTGAAGCTTGTTCAGAAGCTGCCTGCGTTCATTCATTTGCTCAATAGGCATTGACTCCTGTGGACGCTGGGGCATAAAGCAAGAGGAAGGCAGGGACCTTGTTTAATAACAACACACACACACACACACACACACACACACGCACACATGCACACATGCACATCAAGAGCATCTATTTATTGCACACGAGGTGCTCGATAGATGCACATTGTACAGATGTTAGAAAAGGCACCTGGAGAGGGGAGGGGCAAGCCAGTCAGATTGTCCTTTGACCCAATCCCTAGCTACTCACATGAGAATCTTTCCGGGGGAGGGGCTGTCATAATTCAGGAGTCAATTAAAAATGTCATCGTATCAAAACTTTAAACCGCTCCACCAAGAAAAACATGAAGACACCACAGAATCAGGCCTGAAAAAATGTGGACCAGATTGTCCAGTCCAGTGATGAAATGAACAGTGTGGAATCGTCAGTGTCTGAAATGCTTCCAGCTCCGGAGTCAACAGGACCCTAGTCCTACTTAAGGACAGACCTAGCCTGCCAGCCTGATTTCTCTCCTTTTCCCTAAAGCTTTGGAAGGCAGGATTTAGGTCTCTGCCCCATCGCAGATCAAGGAGACAGCAAGCCACTCTGCCTCCTCTCCCAGCCCCTCAGCTGGCGGGCTGGGGGGAACAGGGCACCATCATCATTTTGGGGAAAGTCTTTATGAGACTCATAAGGGATGGTGGGGGAGGGGCTAGGATTCTGGCAATCTGTCCTGAAGAATTCAGGTTAATAATTTATATATGCATTAAAAAAAAAAAAAACCCTTCTGAAACAAATTGCATACAAATTGTGTGACATTTGAAGGAAATTTGCCAATGTTGCTCAGTGAAGCGTAATAAATATATGCAGCCCGTAATAATAAGTTACTTAAACTAAAGGCACTAAATGATTTATTAATTGTCTTCTAATCCTTTCCAGCTCCAACTAAAACCAAGAGTGTAGCCATATTTCACATACCAGTTCATAATACCTCTAACACCAAACAGGGTGGCTGCCATTGGCTATTCAGTCCGTTTTTCATTCTGGCCCCCAACTCCCCAGATGGGCTTGTAGGAGGGCCCACAGCTGAGCGGACTGCTATTGTCAGCAAATGGGTAGATGCACCCCCAAACACATCCCATCCCACTGCACTTCTCACATGAATGTCACATCAAACACGCTCATTTTGCCTAGAGTTCCCTTCCTCTGGCTTCTACCTCTCCCACTGCCATCAGTACCACGGTGCCCCTGGGTAGACATCAGTCCTGGGAGAACGGGCTGTTGTCTCCTGGGATGTGCCAGGCTCACAGCCCCAGACTCCTCTCCAGCAGCAGATGGTGAGCCAAAGAGAATTAGAACGGAGATGGGAAATGGAACACAGAGACCTGCCCTTTCTCTAGGACACACTGACCCAGCAGGGAATGTGGGATTTCGGTTGCCATGCCCACTCACTGAGCCTCCTCCCTACTGCTCCAGACATTAGCCTCTTCTCCCTGGAAGACTTGATGCTCGGGATGTTGCCCAGAGCCGCCTATAGACCCCACCCTATCTTGGGATTCATACCCTGTGTCTGGTAGGAGGGAACATCACCAGTAAACTAGAAATCTGTCACCAGAAATATGGCCTGTGGATGGATGGAGAAGTAGGACCAGGAAGGGTCCCAGGAACTGAGTGTCTGTGTTCAGAGGTGAAATGATTCTCCACACCTCCTTGGTTCCCCAACATGCTTCTTTCCAGTCTTCTCATCTCAGAATGATGCCATATTCCACCAGCTACCCCCATCTGGGGGCCATCTTGGATTCTGCCTCTGCTTCTCTCTTACTCCCACACCCAACCAGGGGGATTTTACTCTTAAAAAACATTTCTCAAATCAGGGTGCCTGGATGGCTCAGTTGGTTAGGCGTCCAACTCTTGATTTCAGTTCAAGCTATGATCTCATGGTTTGTGAGTTTAGGCCCCACATCAGGCTCTCCCCTGACAGTGTGGAGATTGCTTGGGATAATCTGTCTCCCTTTCTCTCTGCCCCTCCCATGCTCACCCTCTCTCACTCTCTCTTTCAAAAATAAATGAACTCTATAAAAAAATATTTCTCAAATCTATCCCTTTCCATCTCCACCGCCACTGTATAATTCAGAGCCCAAGGATGCAAATCAGCAGCTCTTTCTAGATGTTTTGTGGGATTTGCATAGTGCTCCTCGTGTTCCTTTGTTTTGTTTTGTCTTTAAAAAGGTAATGTGTAGGGTGCCTGGCTGGCTCAGTTGGTTAAGCATCTGCCTTTGGCTCAGGTCATGATCTCATGGTTTGTGGGTTTAAGCCCCATGTCAGGCTCTGTGCTGACTGCTCAGAGCCAGGAGACTGCTTCCGATCCTGTGTCTCCCTTTCTCTCTGTTCCTCCCCTGCTTGCACTCTGTCTCTCTCAAAAATAAATAAACATAAAAAAATTAAAAAGGTAATACATAACATGGTTCAAAAATCAAAAGGTATATGAAATATCTCCCTCCATTCCTGTCCCCCACTTATCCAAGTGAACACAAATATAGATTCTTGGTATCCCCCTTTTATGCACACTTTTCTGCACCTTGGTGGATTTTTTCTTTTTACCCTTAAAATATTTTTGGAGATCTTTCCATATCAGTACAGAGTCCTCATTCCTCTTTTTATTTATTTATTTATTTATTTATTTGTAATTAATTAATTAATTAATTTTGAGAGAGTGAGTGGAGGAGGGACAAACGGAGAGAGGAGGATCCTAAGCAGACTCTATGCCCAGGGAAGAGCCTGACATGGGGCTTGATCTTATGACTGTGAGGTCATGACCTGAGCTGAAATCAAAAGTCAGACGCTTAAACCAATGAGCCACCCAGGCACCCTATTTTATTTTTTAAGTAAGCTCTACTCCCAGTGTGGGGCTTGAACTCCCAACCCCAAGATCAAGTGTTGCATGCTCTACCAACTGAGCTAGCCAGGCACCCCTCTCCTTCCTCTTTTTTTTTTTTTTAATTATTTTTAAATGTTTATTTATTTTGAGAGGGGAGGAGGGCCAGAGAGAGAGGGAGACACAGGATCTGAAGTCGGCTCTGCACTGATAACAGACAGCCTGATGCAGGGCTTGAACTCATGAACTGTGAGATCACCACCTAAGCCAAAGTCGAATGCTTAATCGAATGAGCCACCCAGGTGCCCCTCTTTTCTCTTTTTAAATCTGTAGTATTCCAGGGCACCTGGGTGGCTCAGTCGCTTGTGTCTAACTTGACTTCAGCTCAGGTCATGATCTCATGGTTCGCTCATGATGTCATTGAGCCACTGAATTTGAAAACTGATTGGGCTTTGCACTGGTAGTGCTGAGCCTGCTTGGGATGCTCTCTCCCCTCTCTCTCTCTGCCCCTCCCCTGCTCGCACTCAGTCTCTCTTTCTCTCACAGTAAATAAACTTAAAAAAAAAAAGTGTAGTATTCCATTGTCAGAATATTACATAATTTAACTAACCCCAACTGATGGCTGTTTGGATTCTTTCCAATCTTTTGCTATTACAAATAATGTCACAGAGGATATTTCACATATGATCAAGTATGTCTTCAGGATCAATTCCCGAGTATGAAATTGGTGGGTCAAAAGGCACAGGATTTATAATTTTGATAGATATTGCCAAACTGTCCTATAAAGGGTTGTACTGATTTACACAATAAGACAGCCTGTTTCCCCAGAGCTTTGCCAATACAGTGTGATAGACTTTTTGGATTTTTGCCCATTTAAAAGATGAATGGATAATGTTGTCTCAGGATAGTTTTAATTTGCATTTCTTTTTATGTGTAAGATTGCACATCTTTCCTATGGTAAGAGCCATTTGTATTTTCTTTTCTGTGAATACTCTGTTCAAATTCTTTGCCCATTTTTTTCTATTGGGCTGTATTTTGTTATTGTTGATTTTTAGCAACTCTTTGTATATTATGGAGAATAGCCTTGTGATGCGAGTTGCAATTGTTTTTCTCAGTTTTTCATTTGTCTCTTGACTTTGCTTAAAATATTTTGCCTGTGCTTTAAAAATTTTTTAATGTGAATTCCAACAGGCCTGGAGCATTCACAATCCCATTTGCCACGACCTCCCTCACCCCTCAGTTTTCAAATGACTTGCTTTACTGTTTTTCATTGCCTAGACATTGGTGTGATGCATGGAACTGCTACCATCACTGTATGACCCAGAGGAAAGCTAGTCTGAAAACAGAGCTGATATCTAGAGGATGACAGAGAAAGAATCTGAGGGCTTGCTGATGTCATTGAGCCACCGAATTTTTCTAGCCCTCAAGCACTCCTGGTTCTGGGCTTCATAATATGTAAAAAAAAAAAAAATTCTCACTGTTTAAGCCACTTTGGGTTGGATTTGCTGCTACTGGCAGGCAAAGGCGTTCTAACTGAAACATATTTTGAATGTGCTTGTGAAAGTCTGGTCCCTTCCAATCCATTCCCACTGGTGCTGAGGCCAAGTTCTAGAATATAAATCTGACAACACCACTCCCCCATTTCAATACATTCCATAGCTCCCCATCACCTGCAAAATATAATCCAAGAGCCTTAGCACTCAGTCTAGCCGTGCCCAACCCCCTCCTTGCTCTCACCGTTTCACACTTCCATGTTGTTGCTCACCCTGTCCCTGCTCCCTGGAGGGAAGGCTCTTTCCCTCCTTCTCCTGTATTGTTCCCAGGACAGTCTGTTCCACCATCATCTCCTCCAGGCAACTTTCAGACCAAGTCCCCAGCCCCACTCCCACCCCATCCAGTGCTTTCCTCCCTGGTTGCATTAACCTCATTGTCTATACATCTTTTTTGCATGCCTGGGCCCCTACCCTCCCACTTCTTTATGAGTTCCTTGGAAGCAGGGGCAATAGCTTGCTCATTTCTCCAGCCCTGATGCCTAGCTTGAGACCCAGTGTGTGGTAGATACACACGTGCAGTGTTTGCAAACCTGAATGGAGCTCCCCATACTCATCTTGTGTCCCCACAGACACCCCCTCAGACTTCTCCCAGCCCAAGTCCTCAGAACCAAGGCCTTGCCACCCACATCCGTGTCACTCTATAGAGAAGCTGGAAGAAATGTCCTATCCAAATGGGCTTGCTCTAAGAAGAAGCAGATGACCTATTAAATCACCAGATTAAACAGTGCCATTTGCCCGAGCATGGGCTCCCTGCCAGTGTCCCCGATGCTGTAGTAAATCACCTACTGCAACAGAAAGCCAGGGTTAGGAAGTGTGTTCACAGCCACTTAACCAGCTGTGTGAACTCAGAGAAATTACTGAAGCCCTCTGTGCCTCAGCCTTCTTATTCAGGTAAAAGGGCTGAGCAGGTTGTTGAGAAGAGTGTGATTGTCTCAGAGACGATGACCAGTAAATGACAGCCATGTTATTTCCTCTCTTCGAGCTGAAACAAGCCCCTAGAAGAAGGACACAAAGTCCACACAGAGCACACCCCAAACACTTGGCTAAGGCAGGCCTCCTTTATAGGTCAGACACCAATATGGCGACCACACGGCAGAACTATACTAATGGGAACAACAGGGAAGGGAGAGGGCTGGCATCCAGCAAGCAGTTCCTGCGTGCCAGCCTGTGCTACACGGCGTGCACCTGTCCCCATGCACGTGCGTCACAGCAGCCCTGCAAGGAAGTACTTTCAGTCCACTTCTAGAGAGGAGCAGAGAGCGAGGCTGACAGAGGTTAAACGACTCACCCGGTGAATCCACATCATGAACCCAATTAAGTGGGGGAGTCGGGGTCTCCACTCGGCTCTGGCTCCCATCCCTGAGCTCTGTTTACTGCTTCGTGTTACCTCCAGACCACATGGAATAAGGCTGGCCTGACACATCGTGGACTTGTGTTCCTGCTGATAAAACTGGAGGAGGTGACCAAGGAAGGGAGAGGGAAGAGGGAGGTTCAGGGGTGATGACAGGGGCGGAATAGGAGAGTGAAGAGAGAAGCTCCTAGAAAAGATTTCGCTCATATCCCTAGCATGACCCTGGAGGCGGTGGGCAGGAGGGGGGAGCTTTGACTATGTGTGCGTGTATCCATGACTCTGTGTGAGTATACGCATGTGCGTGTGATTGTGTGTAGGGCTCTGTGTGTGTTTGCGTGTGTATAACTGTGTGACGGTGTTCCATGTGTGTCTGGCTCTGTGTGTGTGCATGCGCATGTGTGTACACGTGTATATGACTGTGCGTGACCGTGTGCATGTGACATGTGTATGGCTCCGTGTGCACGCACGCATGTACACGGGTACGTGTGTGTGCATGTGGGGGAGGGGAGGACACCTTGCATACACCGGCCTCCCCCCCACTTCCAAACACACTCACACGCTGGCTGCATCAAGCCTAGACGTGCCCCATGTGAGCTCCACGTGCAGTCAGCAGAGGGACACTTCGCCTATTAACTGTTGCAGGCAGTTCCAACCGGCCAGGTGACATCGGTGTTCCTGGCGCTGTTGTTATTAGACCAGGACTGACCCGGCCAGGCTGCCTAAGGGGACAGCACAGGGGGAAGGGGAGGGCGGAGGTGCCTTCTCTAATCCAGCCAGGCTCCCCTGGACAGACCTTCCCACATCTGGACACACCACGGCCGCCCAATCAAAGAGAGAGCTCTCTCAGCTTTCAGAGATGTTCAGAGCATAGGGGAGACGCACACACCTTCCCCACCCAGCAATCCATAGCAGCAGGCTGGGCCTCCGGCCGGGGAAGGGGTGGGAAAGGGAGGGGAAAGGAGAGGAAGTGGGCTTGGCTCCCAGGCTCCTCAGGCCGCCTCAGCACCCATCAGGATTCACCCTCCACCAGCCCTGTCCCAGGTTTCTCTCTCTTCCTCCCTCTCCTTCCATCTGGTGCGGTCTATGGGTGAAGAGGGCCGGGGCCCACCGTGGGGTCATGGCCGCCTGCTGGGAACAGGCAGAATTGAAACCACATCTCACTCCCCATCCCTGCCTAATCCCCCCTGGCTACCTGCCCCTCCGAAGTCCTCTGAACTCTGCCGGATGGCAGCCGCCACAGAGGATTTTAGCAGGACAAAAGAAGACTCTTATGGAGTCAAAAAAAGAATCTTATGGGGCCTGGATGCAGTACAAATTCTTACCCTCTCCCTGGACTCCAGAGATAAAAAACCATAGCCTTATACTTACTTAACATAAAAACATCTCAGCGGCTGGGGAAACCCTTATTCTCTCAGTTCCCTAAAACTTGGGAGCCCCCAGTGTCCCCAAACACAGTTGACCAATTCAAGTTAGCAGCAAAGACTAACTGGAAAGTCCCTCCTTTGCTTCTTTGCAAAACAAGATGCAGAAACCAAACAATTGAGCATGGTGTGTGACTGCCTAGGACTGGGGAGAAAGAAGAAGAAACATAGGTATACACACATATAATGTGCATTATGATAATTGTCCAACCTTCCTGTGGTATTGTGGTGCCTGCAAAGAGCCTTTCACCTCCATCCTCTGGTTTTCGTGAGTCACAAGGTACTGGAAAACAGAAGTTTACATCCTGGCTCACACCCTGGTTTCCGAACTGAAAGACCTTGGGTAAGTTATGTCCATTGTACAGGTGAGAAAAATGAGGCCCAGAGGGGCCCAGGGTCTGCCCAAGTCACAGAGCAGCATCATTCACAGTCATGTGTCCACCAAAGCCCTAACCACGGCCACAGCTCTCTGCGCTGCCCCCTAGCTTTTCTTTCACTCGTTCTAGCCTTGGTTAGAAAACCAATTATTACTGCACTCGCTCCCAACCCTCGTCTTCCTGGTGCGAGAAAAAGAGTCCCCTGGTAGCAAGCTGATATTTGGACAGTCTGAGAGCCAACTGCTCCGGAAGACATGGCCTTCCCCTTCCAGGACTTGGTCACGCTGCCAAAACAAGAGGAGAAAGCTTCCAACAAAAGTTTGTTTTCATGGAGATTTTATTTCCTTCGCTGAGGCTCTCCCGCCACAGATTTCTCTTTGTTGGAACTCGCATTCAGAAGTCACCAGATACACAGCCCCTGACCCTCTGAGCCCTCGGGGGATCTCACGCCTTTATCTCCCCTCCCAGGCCACCAGGCTGCCTGCTCCCCCACTCCCCCACTCAAAAGGCCCTTTGAGCCATTCTGGAGAGAGAGGGGCTCTTGGAGTGGACAAGGGGCTTCACTGGGATGAGCCCTCCACATCAAAGGGCGAGGGACGGGGCCCTGCGTGCACGTGTCTCTGAGAACTGGCAAGGGGAAGAGGGTGCCTAACTACCTCCCTGTATCCCTCGGGCAGAGGTTGTGTTCCACAACGGAGAGGCTGTTAACTGAGGCTCACACGGCAGGACCCACATCTCCCAGGCTGTCCCCAGGGCTTGGCTCGGCTAGCACAGAGGCAGGGCCAGCCCAAGCACAACTCGGAAGGGGATAAAATCTGTCGTAGATGCACAAGGCTTTCCTTTTGCCCTTTTCAGGATCAGCTGCCCTCCCAGGTCCACAATTTAGAGATTTTACTCTGGCTGTCTCTCTTAGCAAGAAAGAGAGGGGCTAACATTAATCCACGCTTCGTGGGCAAGTCTCCCCGGTGTGTGCATTCAAGAGAGAGGGAGAGAGGGGGAGAGGGAGGGCAAAAGAGAATCCAAAGAGTAAATGCTCAGCTCTGGGGGATAAATTGCTAACGGTAGAATTACAGGTTCAAGAGGCCAGTGGGATTTGGAGGTGGCAGCAAGGCGAGGCCCCCGACAGAGGTCCAGCTGTCCTCAAAGCCTCCCTTCAGGAGGTGGGCCCTCTTATGTGCTGTCACGGCCATGGACATTAGGGTCAGGCAGAGCTCATTCTGATTCTCAGCCCTACAACTTGCCAACTTGATGACCTTGGGCAACTTAATCTCTTTGGGTCTCGTTTCCGTCCTCTGTTCAGATGGGGATGACACCATCAAGGATGGTGTAAGGAACAGACAACAGACCCAAAAAGCCAAGCAGGGTGGCCAGCCTGTAGGAGGAACTGGACTCTCCCTCTGTGAGGCCTGAGGTCATGGTGGCACCATCGGTATTTCTCTTTAGGTTTCCGTACAAACAGTCTGGGTCTTCCTTTGCATATACCCTCTCACCCTTGCCCCAGACTGTAGCTAGATGGGAAGATTTTTAATGTTTACATTTTTAAGTGCCTATGTGAACTTTTGTCATGAGGAGACAATTAAGACAATTTGCAACGCATTTTTCAAAACTACCACCTCATTTGTTTCTCAAATGGTCTCATTCCCATTTAATAAATGAAGGAGTCACAAGTCAGGGATACGAAGTGACTTTTCCAAAGTCACTCATCAGGTAAGCAAGAAAGACGAGGCCAAGCCTCATCATGACTGGCACAGGCATGTCCAAAGAAATTCCACCCTGACTGGGGCAGGGAGGGGTAACAGATATGAAGGATTTGGGGGCTCATATGCAAAGGGAAGCCAGAAAGGATGATGACTTTTTGAAGATGGAGGGTTCTAAATAAACCTTTAGAGTCTGGATTTGAAAGTCCAGAAGCTTGAAGGCAGCTCAGAGGGATGTCTGTCAGGCAAGGTGGCAGAGAAAAGAAGACAGAGTCACACAATTTCTGTGGCAACTCAGGAGTTCAGGGAAAGCTGAAGACCAGCAGAAGGCGGCCCTGGGCCAGACCAGGCTGCGAGAGACTGAAGATGTAGTAGAAACAGCATCTATAGAAGTTTACTTTCCAAGTCAAAGTGAGTGCTGAGGTCAGACCCTTATTGACCCACCTACCCAAATAGTGTGTGCCCAAGTTCTCAATCACACAGTAAGAAAAAAGGGGTGGGGAGGAACTAGGGAAGGGCATTGGTCTTGTCCTAACTATAGAACCAGCCAAGAGGCCCTCCCTCCATGGGAGCTGGCTCCATGGATCATGTTGCCTCTCCATGGGCACCTTCCATTAACCTAGGAATACACAGAGTGGGGCTGTGACCTTCCTTCTCTCTCCCCACCCTATTCAATGGGGTCCCTTGACAACACTAAGCTCTGACAGACCCTTTAAGAGCAGCTTCCTGGGGCACCTGGGTGGCTCAGTCAGTGAAGTGTCCGACTTCGGCTCAGGTCATGATCTCATGGTTTGTGAGTTCAAGCCCCGTGTTGGGCTCTGTGCCGACAGCTCAGAGCCTGGAGCCTGTTTTCAGATTCTGTGTCTCCCTCTCTCTCTGCCCCTCCCCCACTCGTGCTCTGTCTCCCTCCCCCCCCACCCCGAAAAAATAAATATTAAAAAAAAAAAAAAAGACAGAGCACCTTCCTCTCCTCCCAACCAGCGTCAACCTGTCAGGGCCAAGTCAGGTGCAATCACACCTGGCCTACGATGCTGACTCCTGAACATTCCATTCGGAGATTCCAGGATCTCAAATCCATAATTACCAGCTCCAGAAAGAACGCCACCCCTCTGCCTCCTTGGGCACACACAAGACTGACTACATGTTTCTGGACTGATCTCCTGCTTAACCAGCTGCAAAGGGACTCTTGCAAAGGGAAGATGAGGAATCCCTCCTGAGTCCAGGGAAGCCACTAGTCTGTACTGTGAAGCGACTGCAGACAGTCTCTTTTTGCTTTCCAATATACTTAATCAACATGAGAAGGATTGTGAGGGCTGGAGTTTCTACAGGTAGAACTAACAGAGAAGAATAATGTTCATAAATCATTTAGCATGCAGTCCAAACAGAGGTGTTATTTTTTTTTTTCTTAAAGGAAAAGGCAATGCCAAAGAAATAGAGCCATGTAGGAAACCAAATTCACTGTGACTTGTCCCCAAATGTAGTGTCCCCAAGTGGAGCAACACAGCCCATTCATACCCTTTTCATCTGCAGTCTGACCCTGATTTTCCAACTTGGGTCCCTCCCCCATCCCACAAGCTCAGACCAGCAAAGGGGTCAGCACTGGGGACAGACAGCTGATAAAAACAGCTGCACTCCTACCTAGCACCGCAGCCCCTGTCCAGAGACCGACTGTTTCTCCTCCGACTGTTTCTCCTCCGCAGCTGACTCCACCCTGGGGCAGCTGGGCCTGAGCAGGGAGCTCCAGAAGGAGGGGAAGTCAGGCTCACAAGGCCCAGACTACATTTTTTCAGGCCTCAGCTCGAAAGTCACCTCCTCAGAGGACCCTTCCCTTGCCTAGCCACCCCATGGAATGATGCCCATGCCCCAGCCACTCTCGACCATCTTCACCTTCTTTATTTCCCCTTCAAAGCAGTTATTACTACTTCGCATTGTATTAGAGAGATGTTTATTATGTGTCTTCTCTACCGGCATGTAAGCTGCATGAGGGCAGAAAATGTATGTTTTGTTGACAATCAAATCTCCAGCACCTAGAACAGGACCTGATGCATAGTACCTACTCAACGAATATTTGTTGAATGGATGGATGGATGGATGGATGGACAGATGGATGGAGAGACAGGTAAGTAAGTAAATAAAATGGTTCCTTCTCCCTCATCCAGGGAACATTCCAGATAAAGAAACCATTGTCTACCCCAAAGTAGGAAGATGGTAGTCAAGAGCTAGGGATCTGTTGCCGATTTCTGATTCTGTCATTTTGACCCAGAGTCACCAATTCCTGTTCATCAGCCTTACCCTCCCCACCTGTAGAATGGGTATCATTCCAATGCAAGAAAGACAGGGAGGGAGGAGTCGGAGAGAACTCATGTTTATTGCCTTCTCTTACTAGTGCCTTATACCATGCTAGGGACCTGACTGATGACAATTGCCTCCTTTAATCCTCAAATTTAATCCTGTGAGATTAACATTATTACCTCCATTTTACAGATACAAAAACTGAGTCTGAGAAATATAATTCACCGAAACTTGCACATCTAGGAAGTGAGAGAGGGAATTTCAACCTGGGCCTGCAGATCCCGGAGCCACTTCTATGTAACATGGTGGCATCCCGTTGCAGTTTATCCTTTCACACGTGTGTGCGGTGCGTCGTCCCAGAAGAAAATCCATGAACTCTGCACTCTTCCCAAAGTAGAAGTAGGGAGAGTTAGGGTGGTCAACTGGTCCCGGTTTCCCTGAGACTTTCCCGACTTCCACACTGAAAATCCCGTATCCCAGGAAATCCCTCAGTCTCAGGTGACCCGGAACAGTTGATCGCCTTCAGGATCACAGAGACCCTGAACACTGTGGCCAGAGAGCATGGGATTTCCTCAGAAAAAGCGTATCCTTCACAGGTCCCGCTGGCAGGGATACAAGGGTCCGTCCGTGTCTGTGCCGCACGGCTGTGTGCCCCCCAGCACCGCACCGGCGTCTGAATTGCCACACACAGGCTGGAGCCCACACTGGCGCGAAGGGAGAGGCAGGGACCCGTGAGGTGTCACGGCTCTCCTTTCCCTGCATGCACTTCACCTCAGAGCAAGAACAGCACGGACTCCTTCCCTTAAGGACTGCAACCACCAGGTCGAGATGACCTCCTGAAAGCAAAGAGGGCAGATTCCTGGAATTCCAGTCAGCGAGGTTGGGCAGGAAAGGCAGAATTCAGGACTGCCAGCAAGTGACCAAGAGGTAACACAGGGCCCAGGAGAGGGACCCTCCCAGATTCCCAGATCAAAGGCACAGATTCAGAAAGATAGGTCATCTCTGTGGGGTTCCCTTTCTGTGCTAGAAGCTGTCTCTCTATTCTCCGGCCAGGCTCTGGCAGAACATTTACCACTTCTGTTCATTCTCCCGCCTCCAGAGGGAAGACCCAGCCAGGGTCCATCCCCCCCCCCCCCCGGCCCCACCTCCACCACCTTGCTTCACCTCCAGTGAGGGCCAGCCTCCATCCTGAACCACTTTGACTCTGGGGGAGGGGCTGATCTAGATGAGAGCAATCGCAGCCTCGAATATCAGTGGAGACCAAGTGAAAGTGAAGGTGGGGGTAAAGGGTGAGGTGTAGGGGTTGCATAGGACACGCTCCCTCCCACCTTCAAGATTTCTACTTTCAGGGTCTTAGTAAGGGGCCCTTTGTTCATCTGTTCCTTCATAACCCAGGTGGTTCTGACCTGCATCTCGCAGCCCACAGCCATGGACCACAGCCCCCCTGTCCTCCTCTTCCACCCTCCAGTCTGGCCCCACTTACTCCCGTGCTGTGGGCCTGTTGCTTCAAATTTTTCATCCGGGTATCTTCAGTGTCCTGGCTTTGTACCTAATGTCCTTCCTCTCCTCCTCAACATGCTGTATCTGTAACCTCCCTCTCCTTTTCTCCTGCCTCAAAAGTAGAGTCCCCTCTTCCTATCCTAGGCTGTCTCCACCTGGGCTCTGACCCTCCATCCCACAGTGCCCATCAATTGGGACCGTGTATTTGTGTATCTTCGGTCTCTCCCTCCACTCAGGCTACCCTACTCGACCTGCAAACACACAAACTCTCCCCAGACCCACAGGCACGACAGTGCAGTAGAAAGCACTGCCCAGAAGGCAGAACTCCACCCATGACACTAACTGGCGCCGTGTCCTCCAGAGACTCAGTGCCTTCATCTGTAAAGTGGGTGTAACAGCCCCTGCCTGATTCCCTTAAATACTGTGAAGAGTAGCAAGAGGATGGACTTGACATATTTCTTAAATCGTAATATGAACGTAAGAATTATTTAACCTTCAAATTATTGTCTTAACCCTCCAGAATGATATCCCTCCCGTCTCTCTCTTTCCTTCCACTGCTAAACTTTTGAAAGATTAATGTGTGCTCACAGCTGTCATTTCCTCTTCTCTCCCGACCCCCTGAAGCCTGGCTGCTGACCCACAGTTCCAGTGACGCTGCACTGAAGGTGGCTGAGAGGGCTCTTCCCCCCACCCCCCGTCCCCCACCCCTCTCATGCAATGGCCATTTCTCATCACGATCCTCCTCAACTCAGAGTGTGACACTTGTCCCTTTTCCCTCCCTCCACAGGCTCATCTTCTCGTCTTTACTATTGCTGTTAATGGTATCACGTCTCTTCCGATCTATAGAATCACCAAGCTGTAGAAATCTTGGAATTCTTGTTGATTTCTCCCTTGCCACCACCCAAACCCTGCCCCCTCCAGCTTTGACTTCAACCCCTCAGCTAACCTACCCCAGCACATCCCCACATGGGCAATTTCAGTCCTACTCGTCCAACTCCCACATAATCTCTCTTGTTCACTTCCGCCTTACCCAGGACTGACCTGCATCTTAGTTCCTTCATGACTTTTTATCCCCAGACAATTACAGTAGTCTCCAAACTTGCTCCTCTCTGCTCTGATCTATGTTACACATTAGAGTCAGCAAAACTCCCCTATAAGGCAAAGTCTTCTGTTTTTACTCCTTATATAAAAAACCTGTTTGGCTCAGGTTGTGATCTCATGGTTCATGAGATCGAGCCCTGTGTCGGGCTCTGGGCCTACAGCGCAGAGCCTGCTTGGGAATCTCTCTCTCTCTCTCTCTCTCTCTCTCTCTCTCTCTCTCTCTCGCCCCTCACCTCCTTGAGAATAAATAGACATTAAAAAAAAAACAAAAACAAAAAACCTGCAATGCAAGGCTCCTTGCAGCCTATAGAACAAAGTGCAAATCCCAAAGCCTGGCATGGAAAGCGTTCACACCAGGGCTCCAACCTGTTTCCAGTCTTAACTTACAATCTACTTTGGGTTGACCCTACAGTTTTAGTTAATTAGAAGATTTCTTGTTTCCTGACTATGCTCCATACTTAACCTACCTCAGGGCCTTCGCACATCCCATCTATCTACTGAAATGCCTCTCTTCCACTACTGCCCATTAGAACCCCACTCCTCTGTCAAGCCCAGCTCAAAAGTCATCTTTCCATGAAGTATTTCTTGGCAACCCCAGGGGGAAATATATTTCCTAATCCAACTCACAGTATAACATCTATGATACTTATCATCTTTGTGTTATAACTATTTATATCTTTGTCCTAACTCTTCTAATAGACTTGTTCATTACTGAATGACATTTAGCATACTTTTAAATCCACAGTAATTATGCAATAAATACTTGCTGAATAAAAAAAATAATAAATGACTAAATTAAGTCTCTCCAGTGGTTTCTAATCCAAGGGTCTCAGGTAGGATTTGCTTGATGATTGTAGGCAACCAGCTCATCTCCTGCTCCATCCAAGAGTCCTGTGGCAAAGCCAGGTTAACGGTCAGCCACACCTCATCCACATGTGATCTCACTACTTCCTCACCTCCCATGCACTCCTCACTCCTCTCCAATCTTCCACCCTCGTCTGCACACCTGGGTGCCAACGGCTCTCACATCAACAAAGTCGGTGAATACTCGCTAGTCCTTTTCTTGCTGGATTTGCCATTGTTGCTGCATCTGATGCTGTGGTCTCACTCTCCATCACAAAACTTTTTAGTCTTCTAATTTGGTGATGTCACCCATTCCAGATTCTTCTCACTCTCCTCCTCTCTGTAGCTTGTCTGTGGTTTTTCTATCACCATCTTTTATCTTAAATGTTCCTCTGGATTCTCTTTGCCTACTCTCTTCTCCTTCTGCACCCTCTCTCTGGGTGATCTCATTCACTTTCATGGCTTTGACTGCCATCCATGGGCTAATCCCTATCTCCAGCCATGTCCTCTAGTGTATATTCAGTTTCCTGACAGACATCTCCAAATAAGTGCCCCATACATATTGGAACTCAGTGTGTTGGAAGGGAGGAGGGAAGGGAGGAAAGAAAGAAGAAAGGAAGGAAAGGAGGGAGGAAGGAGGGAGGGAGGGAGGGAGGGATAGAGGGAAGAAGGAAGGAAGGAAGGAAGGAAGGAAGGAAGGAAGGAAGGAAGGAAGGAAGAGAGGGAGGGAGGGAGGAATAAACCCACCCCCCAGAAGACCTATTCCTTCTCCTGTTTTTCCTGATGCAGTTGCTGGAACCACCGTCCACCCAGGACATAAGGTACAAACCTGGAAGTCTCCATGGAAAGCACCCTTTCAAAGTTCTTGAATCTGGCCCCTTGCCTCCATCCACAGCACCACTGCTTCAGCCCAGCATTCATCACTGCTTGCCTAGAGGGCTGCAATAGGTCTCCCACTGGTCTTATCCACATTAATCCACCTTCTCAGTACTGCCAGCCTGATCCTGCTAAAATGCAAATCTCTCCAAGGCACTCGCCAGCCTAAAATCCCTTAACGCTAACAATAGCTACAATTTATTGAGCACTCTCTTTGTTCCAAGACTGCTCTTAGCACTTCAAGCTGATTAACTCACTCAGTCCTCACAACAAGGTAAGGACTACTTTTACACCCTTTTTACAGATTAA
Organism: Herpailurus yagouaroundi; assembly: GCF_014898765.1. Classification (NCBI taxonomy): domain Eukaryota; kingdom Metazoa; phylum Chordata; class Mammalia; order Carnivora; family Felidae; genus Herpailurus; species Herpailurus yagouaroundi. The sequence goes on along the minus strand of NW_024412402.1, from coordinate 16,625,970 downwards.
GAAATTGAGGCACTGAGAGATTAAGTCATTCACCCAAATTCACATAGGTAGCAAGTGGCAGAGCAGGGCATCCGGCTCCAGAATCTGCTTCTTAGCTACTATTTCGTACTGTCTCTGCAAGGGCTCCCCGTTGGCTCCACGAAAACTCTAAGCTCCACAGATGACATAGAAGGTTCTCCATAACCTGGCCATTCTTGCTCCCCCACTCACCTCCAACTACTCCACAGACCATGCCTTCTGCTCCACAAGTCCTGAACTGCTTACTTTGCAAATACACACCATGCTGGTTCATGCACGCATGCCTTTGTGCAAGATGATCTCTTGCTTAACACTCTCTTCCCCAACATTTAGCCATATTTTGGACTATTTTCTACTCAAGTCAGCTTAGATGTCACAAAGTCTGGTTTCTCCCAACCTCCCTGAAAGCCATCAACCTGAGGTGTGTCCCTCTAATGGTGCCCCCACAGCCCCCTGCCCTTAAGTTTCCTATTCAGTTCCCCCTCTAGATTATATACTTCTCAAGGGTGGAGACTCTGTCTTATTTGTCTCTGCATCTGCAGAGTACACAGCACAGCACCTGGAACGGGGCAGTTGCCCCCTAAGTGCTGAGCTGAACTGAACTCTGCCGTCCCCACAGTACTCCGTCCCACCTCAACCAAGGCACTGGCCCCAGTCTTTCCAGAGCACAGCACCCCAGTGCACAGCTGTCTCTTTCTTCCCAGAATTCCCTCAGCACATAGAATCTGTGCCACTCATTTAGTAATTAATTAATCCTGTCCTTTTTTTTTTTTTTTTTTTTTTTTGGTGACCTCTCCTGCATTGTAATCTTCATTATTATTTAACTCTTGTATTGTAACTTTTCTTTGCACAGACCACTTTCCCAATTAGAGGATAAACTCCTTGAGGCTGCAAGTTAGAAGCTAGGTTTCACTTGTATTTTTTTATTCCTAAAGGGCTTATACATCTTAAGTGTCCAATAAACGCATGTTAATGTAATGTAGTGCAATCTAAGGGAGCTGAGGTTAGGCGACAGCACACGTTTGGTGTAGGGCAGGCAATGGGAGAACAGGGAAGAGATCTTGACTTTACAGTAGGAGCTGCTTGGAGAGGCAACGTATTCAGGACTCAAAGGAGCATCACCCAGTCTCAGTTTGCAGCGCCTCTCTCCCCCCCTCCACAAGCCAGAGACTCACCTGCTGGCTTTGAAATGGATTTGTACTTGGATGTAATAAAACACAGAATTAAAATTCTGTATGCAGAAACAAAGGAGTCACAAAGGATGCATAAGAACCAAAAATATCACTCCCTGCCCTCCATCAAGAAGCTGCCACTCTAGCTTGCTGGACACCAAAGCCCATACTGCATTAATTGTCCCTCTGCTGATCTAAGAACCATTGGAACTCCTGCGGGCCAGGTGGTGGAAGAGACTACCCACCTTAGAGCCTGGGGTTCAGGCATGCCTTTCACAAGGGCTCACCCCCTAGTCCTCTCCGGAAGCAACCCCGTGGCCAACATGCTTTCATTTCAACAGTGAAAAGTATTCGGCTTTACCAGCCCTATTACATGCCAGGCAGAATGGATACAAAAATAAGTGCCCAGAACCCAGACCTCCAAAAGGATCCATGGTGAGAACCTGCATTGAGGATCTTCTTTCTAGGAGCAACACGCAATGAACATGTAATAAACATATACTGCAAGTACAGATTCTGTGCCAGGCACTATGGCTGAGTTCTGGGAATATGGTAGCACACAGGACAAGCCCCAACTTTCCAAGAATTAACAGCCACTATGTGCAAGGCGCTGTGAGCACTCAAAGGAAGATCAGACACAGTCCCCATCCTAGTTTGCGGCCTGGTTTCAGAGACAGGTTCTTTATGTTCAAGACGTGGCATGTTCACGTGGCTCCTATTATTCTCTACAGTAGCAGTCACATGAGAGCCTCTACTAAGCATGGGTGGACCCCAGAGCTCAGAGCAGGAAGAGGCTCTAGAAAAGAGGGAGCTTCAGCCAGGCCTGGAGGAGTCGCAGAGAGTATCACAAATAAAGAAAAGCCATTAGCAGAGTGCAGAGAAGAACAGTGGGAGACCCCAAGGAGGTTTACTGGAAGGCAAGCCTCACTGTGTTGCATAGGGCCCCCTCCAACCAGAAATGGGGCTAATTCACATTCTAAATGGGGGCAATCTGACAGGGCGCGTGTCTAGAAAGCAGGTCTAGAAGCAGGGTGGTCAATCACCCTGGGAACTTTCATTGATAAAACGGAAATTCCCAGGCAAACTGCGATGGCTGGTCACCCTCTGACTGGACCACAGGTCAGCAACGTTTTACTTAGCAAGCACAGCACTGATACGTCCATTAGCCCCATGCTACTCATAGTGTGCTCCACGGACCAGCGGCATCAACATCAGCTGGGAGCTGGTTAAATGCAGATTCTCAGCCCCACTCAGACCTACTGATTTAGAATCTGCATTTTAACAAGATGCCCAGAAGACTGGTTTACACATTAATGTTCGAAAAACATGGCTTTAGTGGCCCTTTCTTTGGAGATCCAACCGCCAGCCGTGCTGGCTGCATCTTGGGGACCCAAACCAGTCCCAGCCCCCACTGCTGCAAAGCCCACCCGCTGACATATTATGAACTGAACTTCCTCTTCTGGGAAAGGAGCAGGTCTTTCCTTTTCCCCTGTCCACCTGATCACCAGAATTCTTTCCCGCCTCAGAGTCTCTATGATTCAAACAACTGTGAAAATGAGATTTACTCTGCAGGGTCTGACCTCTCTCCCTGCCTACCCTCAATTCATGGATCTCCAGTAAAAGGCAGTTCCAGGAGCCCCAAGGCAAGGGCAGCACGAATTTTTTTTTTCTCTTTCCTGAACCTATGACCCATCCTCTGGGCAGAGGAACCCGAGTGGGTTGTACTTCTCCTTACTTCGATGGTGAGGTGGTGCATTTGGGGAATACAGGTTTAGGGAAATGAAGCTTGGGAAAAAGGGCTGACACAAGATTACCCTGGAGATGGCACAGAAATTCTGGCGTCCTGAGTTTTATTCATTGCTTCAGGGAACATGCGCACACATGGACACATACCTCAGTCAGCCGCACAATAAGTTAAACTGAACAGTTTGCTGACTCAAGTCATGCCAGACTCCAGGCATTTTGCTAGTTAGCTAATGAAAGACCACCCCACTCGGAGCTCAGCCTGGCTTGTTTGTGATTTAAAAAAAAAAAAAAAAAAAAAGCCCTCAGATGAGGGCATTTGGGTTTGTGGCTTGAAACTATAGTCCTCTCTCAGAGGTTGTGAGCGGAAGGATATCCACAGCTGGGGGAGACAGAAAACCAAGGCCTTGCCATCCTGTCCTCACAGAACATTTTACAGGCTCTGTCCTTCTGGCTTCTGCTGTCTCCTGGTTTCACTGAAGGGCCAAGGAAGCATGGAAGAGGTGTGACAAGGAAACAGGGCCTCATGGCACCTGTCATGGCAGCACCCTGGCTGGAAACTGGCCTGATGGCCTGACGAGATAAGATAAATGTTTAGAGACCAGACTTGAGGTCCGAGTCCTGGACCCTCCGCCTCTGAGCTGCAGCTGGGAATTTGCTGGGCAGTGTGTCCAGAAGGCCTACAGTCACGGTTACCAGATACCAGAGCCTTGAGGATAAGACTTGCAGCGAAGAGCTCGCAAGGAAAAATTTACCACCACGAAATTCCATTAGGAGGTCCATGTATTTAGGGATTGCAACCATTTTACCTCATCATGAAAGGTTTTAAAAACTTTAAAAACACCTGGCAGCTGGGGGTGGGGGTGAGAGAGCAGTGAGTGAAGTTGCCCATCTGTAAAATGAAAAGAAAAGGAATTTGTTTAAATAGTATCATCGAAGGGATCTTTAAAGAAACAACCCACTCGATGAGGATGGAGGTGGGTTGAGGGTGTGTGTCCAAGAGCCCTATTTTGTTTTCCTTTCCCCCTGCACCTCAGAAGGCCCAAACCAAAGAGTAAGGAAGGAGGGCACTGGAGGGTGTTCCCTGGGAGTGACTGAGTGCTCCGTCTGCCTGAACAGTCTGGTGAATGCAGGCCCCAACCCTCCCTTCAGAGTGGTGGGGTAGGGGGGCAAGAAGCGGGGAGCTTCAAGCCCACTGTATACCTAGGCGAGGACTTCTCCCCCATGGTGCACCTGCAACGTGCCCAAGCCTCTTTGGGGACAGACACTTCTCCGTGTGGCAGTGCAGGTGCTTTATGCTTTATCCATGGAGGATGTAGGAGGGTGCGGGGTTTGAGGTCTGAGAGGAGAGGTGAGAAGCGCGGAAACGGGGTTCAGAGCCTAGTGGCTAACCTCCCCCACTTCCCACTGGCATTTAACATTTCCCCAGGACCCAGAGAGATGAGGCCTAATGCCCCTTGAGGGAGTGGGGGCGGGAAATGTCACAGCTGCAGCCTGGCAGGCCCCTGGCCCCCCGCATGTCTGGGGTGAGATGGGGGGCTCTCTCGGGGATGCCATTCAGGCCCTGTCTTTTGGGGGAAAAAAAGCCAAAGAAAAACATGTATTTATAACATGAACTTCCCTCCTCTCCTTCCCCTCAGCTAACTGATTAATTAAATGAATACAAAGGCCGTCTTGTTGGGAGCCCCAGCCGCAGGGACCCTCTGTGTTTTCTTTAAGCCGGCCTAGCAAACAGGAAACAAAAGGCTTAATTCTGTCTGGTTTCATGAAGGGGGCTGTATGTCACAGCCAGGGGCTGGGGCTCCGCCAGACCCCACGGAGCAGCCACAAGGCAGCTCACGACCCCCAGCCTCCCAGCTGAGCCCACCACCCGCCAAACACATACTCTTCCCCAATCTGGAACTAAAGCCACGCTAGCCTGGCTCTTGGTGGAAAATGCCTACATGGCAGGAGAGAAACTAAAAGGGAGCCAACCATGCCCAAGAGAAAGCTCTGGAAGAAAACCTTCAAGGGAGGAATTTCATTCACTGGGCCATTAACAATGGGAGAGAGGGAAGGGGGCTAGGTCTGGGGCTCTCCTGATGGATAAGATGAAAAATAACCATTTTCCAGCTGTCATACTTCCTCTTCCAGTGAATCTCTCAGATGTTCTTTAGCTTCGCAGCCACACAAGTACCACAGCTCCCTCACCACAGGTGGAAACTACAGCTCAGAGAGGGACCCAGATAGGCAAGCCACACAGCACCACGGATGACTGCTCAAGCCACCCTGACCTGAATCCTTGTACTGTCTCTTTCTCTCCAAGGCTTTGCCCTGTCTTCTCTGGACATTTCCCTAATTTTCAGGGAGTCTCCAGAACTTCATATGGAGTCAGGGTTGGTGGGGGAGTGGGGACAGCAGGAGAGACTGCATTTTTTTTTTTTTTTTTCCTGAGGAAGAAAACAGTATCTGAGAAGGATTTTAGCTGCACTGGGTATAGCTCCAAAGGGGTACTGAGGTTTGTTCTCAAGAGTTCATCAGACCAATGGAAATGCCCCCGGCATGCCTCCCCCATCTCCCAAACCTAACTAGGAAGTGACAAAGAAGACCCTGGCTTCCTCCTGGGGGGGTAGCCGGGACATGATCAAGCAGCAATCTGAGTCTACCCCAACCTAATCTCTCAGCTCAGAAAGTGCTCATGGAAACCAAGGCCTGAGAGGCCACAAAGACGGAGACAGAGTGAGGGATGATGGCACAGAGGGGACCCCAGGTTGAATCCAGGCCAGTGGTCTGGATTAAATGAGCCTGGTCAGGGCCTGTACTTCAGAGACCCCAATTCACTTGGCAAAGCTTTACTGAGTCCCTAGATGTGTGGTGTCCAATGCTCTACCAGGGCACACGTCCCTTTGGAAGACACAACAAGGAGACAGGTGCCTGCCTGGCCATCCATTCATTCAACTGCTCAACAGTTATATACCAAGGGCACTAAGGACACAGCGACCATCAACCCAGACACTGTTCTTGACCTCCTGGACCATGTCTGATGGGCAAGTCAGATATTAAACTCTAATCGCACAAATAAATAATGTGACTACAAACTGTGACAGTCTTGATGAAGGACAACACAGGCTATGAAACACAGGCTCTGATTTTAGGGTAGAAAAGAGATGGGGGCATGAGGGGGGGGGGGCGGGAAACCAGCTGGAGGTACTGCAGTGGGCCAGACAAGCAACGGCAGAGGTCTGGGCCAAGGGCACGGCATGGGGACCGAAGAGAAGTGGTCGGGCCAAGACTTACCTTATGTAATAGGTGGAAGTGACAGGACACATGATTGGGCTATGTGGCCATAAGGAAAAGATCAAAGTCAAGGATGATACCTGGTTTTTGGACAAGCAGCTTGGTGAACCCACAGCTCTTTGGTGGGAGGCACAGACTAAGTTGAGAAGCGAAAGAAATTGAGTCAGTCTGGTCCTTTCTGTTCCCTCCCCTGCCTCCAAACCTTGGAAGAGCATCTCTGCTCATCCCTTTGCCTTATTTCCTCATGTGACGAATGACTGTGACAGTAGAGAGCAAAATTCCTCAGCAGTGGGACCCTCTGGCCCTGCCTCAGTTGCCATCTGGGAGACAGCGAGACCAGCAGCCATGATCTGATGCTGTGCACTGACTGGCAATAAAGGTGGTGCACTGCTCATATACAGCCCTGAGGGGCTGTGTCACCATTTTATAGATGGGAAGACTGAGCCACAGGGGCTAAGCCACCTGCTTGAGCTCTCACGGCAATGGGTGCTAGAACTGGGCTGCAGTTCAGGCCGCCCAGGGTTCCCTCTAGGAGTGGATGTTGCTCCTGTTTTATCTAGAACATAACAGCAGCAAGGAGAGGAAATCTTAAAGAGCCAAGGAGCCCCCAGATCAGTGATCTGGGATAGTGAAATACACCACATTGTTTTCTTTGGCAATAGCTTACTTAACTTGCTGATTTGGTTTCTTTTGGGTGGGTAATAAATTCCACGTGTACTGAATGAGTGTGTGGGGGTGGCAGGGGCACCTGGACCCAAGTGAAGGTGAGAACAAAGGAATGTTCTGCAAGGAGAAGGGAGTATCAGGACAAAGTTGGGAGCAGCCTGCATTTCCCCGGAGGCCGGTCAGCTTCTGTAGAGTGGACTGGAAGCCTGGGAGGTTGCTTGGAAATGCATGGGTGAGTCATGAAGGCCAGCAGGGCTAGGCTGGGCAGCTGAGAGATGGCCCAGGGCGTGGGGTGGGGATGGGGACTTTGACAACCACCAGTGAGAAAGAGAAAGAAAGGAAAGAAGAGGGAGGGAGGAGGAGAAGAAAGAGACACTGAGTCCTCGAGGACAACAGAAAAGCGCAGGGGAGGAGGGGGGAAAATGGGGGGGTGAGTCTGAGGAGCCCAGAAATCAGATCTACACAGTTAGCACTAAAGGTCATCTGACAGCTGGCCCGTTACAGATCAAAGAAACTCAAAGGAAGAAGAGATGAGATAAATGGACCTTCACTGATGAATTTGCTCAACAGTGAAGCCCATCCCCCAAATTCACCTGTACTCAAGTAAAATTTACCTGGGCACTAAAATTACCAGACTACTATGGGCAAGACTGAATGTATTGATGGTGAGCCCAAAAGCAGGTTGTTAGGTTGTTTTTTGTCGTTGTTTATTTTAAATTTATTTACTTAAATTCAAGTAAGTTAACATACAGTGGAGTATCGGTTTCAGGAGTAGAACCCAGTCATTCATCACTTACATTAACAGCCAGTGCTCATCCCCACAAGTGCCCTCCTTAATGCCCATCCCCCATCTAGCCCATCACCCCACCCACCTCCCCTCCAGCAACTACAGTTTGTTCTCTATATTTAAGACTCTCTCACGGTTTGCCTCCCTCTCTGTTTTTATCTTCTTTTTCCTTCCTTTCCCCTATGTTCATCTGTTGTGTTTCTTAAATTCCACAGATGAGTGAAATCATATATTTGTCTTTCTCTGCCTGACTTATTTCGCTTAGCATAATACACTCTAGTTCCATCCACGTTGTTGCAAATGGCAAGATTTCAGTCCTTTTGATTGCCAAGTAATATTCCATTGTATATATATATACCACATTTTCTTTATCCATTCATCCTAATGGATATCTGGGCTCTTTCCATAATTTGGCTATTGTTGATAGCACTGCTATAAACATTGGGGTGCCTGTGCCCCTTTGAATCAGCATGGCTTCTCCCCTGCCACTTCCCCATCTTTCTTACCCCTTGGGTGCTGCCAAAGAGGGAACCCAAGGTCGAAAGGGCCAGTTGATGGTGTGTGGTGTCATATGCTCCCCACCCCCACCTTTGCCTTTCTGGCCTGTCTAGCAAAAAAGCTGATGGGAGCAAATAGGCCTCCAGACACCAAATTCTTGGTCCTCTTTGAAGAGAGCACTGCTATAGAAATTATGGTGGCACAGGTGACCTCTTCCTTATGGGGACTCCACTCTTGGCCCCTGACACAACTCATCTCTCTGCTTATCTCTTTTCTGGCCAGTAGCCTTGAGAGTCACTGCCAGCCAGCTTCAAGAAGATGGGCACCTAAGCCTGACCATGGGGCTGGCAGACACAGGCAGGAAAGCTCAGTCTCTCCCAAACTTCTCTCCACCCAAGGGCCTGTCTCTGAGGTCTAAACAAAGAACCAACTGCTTTTCTGGAGGGCCCTCCATTGGTCCTGCAAGGCCAAGGAACAAGCCACTAATGTGCTTTGTAGAGAGGGAACAGCCAGGTTTTCCAGGGCCTCCAATCTGTACTCCGTGGCTGTGGTGTGGCCAATGGAGACGGCCGCGGTGAGTCTGTGTGCAGGGCAGCACACAGTGGGGGTGAGGATGACCCACCCTGAGACCATTGCCACCCCTTTCCAGCTCTGTGTGCACAGGCACCCCTAGCTCTCCCATGGACTCCAAGTGTATGGCACCTCAGAACCCCTGGGGATGTGCGCTCTCCCAGTGACTCCCTGGTTCACCCCGACCGTGGCCCCCATCACAGCCTTGGCCTGGGTCTTTCTTTCCTGCTTTGAGCAGGAAGGGGCTCTGATGTGGAGTTATTTATTATGAAGAAGTCCCTAGCATGATGGGCACCTGGGTGGCTCAGTCGGTTGAGCATCCCACTTCTTGATCTCAGCTCAGGTCTTGATCTCAAGGTAGTGAGATCAAGCACTGTGTTGGGCTCTGCGCTGGGTGTGAAAGAAGTCTTGAGCATGAGAACTCCCCCAGCCTAAGGACTTGTTGGACTCTTGAGGGAAGCTGAGGACTAAGGAAGGCTAGACTGGGGCTTCTCCCTCAGGCAGAGGTAGAGAAGAAGAAATTTGCTCTTGGGCCCCAGTCAAATGGTGGTTCTGAAAGAGAGATCCCCACTCAGGGATCTGGGTGCCTTCCAGGACCTGGTGGGCAGGCAGAAAGGATCCATGCAGGCAGTCACAGGGCACCAGGAACAACCTCTGGGTTTGCTGTTCACCTACCCTCAGAGCCTGGGCAGTAACTAAATGACTCTGAAGGTCAAAGAGGCTATATTGAATCGAGAAATTTCATTTCCCTCCCATCTCAGATGTAATGAATTACACAAAGACCAATTTCCTCAGGTGTTACTACTGAACTCCTCCAAACACCTGCCTTTCCCAATGAAGCAAGGTCTCTATCTTCCTCAGAGAAATGGGGAGCCTGACGGGGGCTAACTTCCACCATAGCGCTGTCCAGTAGAATCTTCTGCAGCGATGGACATACGGTTACTGAACACTTGAAACATGGCTAGTGAGCCTGAGGGACTGAGTTTTTAATGTGATCTCATTTTATTTAGTTTAAATTTAAACAGGCACATAGTAGTGGCTACCATATTCTTTTTTTTTTTTTTAACGTTCATTTATTCCTGAGACAGAGAGAGACAGAGCATGAACGGGGGAGGGTCAGAGAGAGGGAGACACAGAATCGGAAGCAGGCTCCAGGCTCTGAGCCATCAGCTCAGAGCCTGACGCGGGGCTCGAACTCACAGACCGCGAGATCGTGACCCAGGCTGAAGTCGGACGCTCAACCGACTGAGCCACCCAGGCGCCCCACCATATTCTTATACAACAGGGCAAAGGCCCGTGTTTTCTGGGAAGTACCTTCTTCATGTCTATGTAGCACTAATACAAAGAAGGGCCTTTTCTCTAAGTACTGCAGCACAGGGGCCCCTGCTTGGGAACAGGGCCATCTTGTATCCTTCCCAGTGATCAGCAGTGGCTCTATACCATCACTTAGAGTCATGGGAAATTAACATGGATAGACGTGATCAGATCCAACTCCTTTGTTCTGTTGAGGGAGGAATTCGGGCCCCGAGAGGAGAGATGGCTTGCCCAAAGTCACAGGAGAAATCACAGCAGGGCCATCAAAACCCAGGTTTGACTTCACTGCCCCATGGCTTTCTTCTTCCTGCTCCACCTCTGAACACCAGCACCGTCCCTGACAGCCACCCTTCTACTCTTGTCCCCTAAGGGCCTGGCTAGCAAAGTACAGACTGGAGCTTCTCAGTGAGGGCAGTACACAACACTTGGTGAGGGTGTGGGGAGAGCCCAGGGGTCTGCTGTGTGGGGACAGAAGAGGGTCTTCTCAGCTCAGGCCCTACTTCAGGCCCTTTTCTGAGCCACTGTCCTCAGGGGGCAAGGAGGTAACCAGCCCAGCCCCTGGTGCCCACTCAGCACGCACACTCAGCAGGCAGCGGAACGAATGAATGAATGAATGAATGAAAGGAACATACCTCCAGGCCAAGTTTAGGGTATACACAGGCATACACAAGCCCTCCCTCCTGTTGGCTCAGAGACTGAGGAGGAAATCCCATCCACACTGTTTCCAGGTACTTGCTTTGAAAGGGAAAAGTACACCCCTCCAGGGATTGTGGAACGAATCCTCATGCCCAATACCCAATACCCCGAGATAGAACTGAGGCACTCCGAATGCCTGTTCTCCAGCTTGCCAACCAGAGCCAGTGGTCCATCCAAGTGGTGGTACAGTCTGGAGGCTCTCAGCCAGGATGAGGCCCAAAAGGAGCTAAGGTTCTTAACATGGAGTCTTTATGTCCTAGGGATTCTAGTCTGGGACACCGTCAATGAAGTGTGCCTCTGTGCATTTTAAAAATGGGACTCTTGGGGCACGTGGGTGGCTCGACCAGTTGAGCATCTGACTCTTGATTTCAGCTCAGATCGTGATCTCACAGTTCGTGGGTTCGAGCCCTGTGTCGGGCTCTGTGCTGACAAGTGCAGAGTCTGCTTGGGATTCTCTCTCTCCCTCTCTCTCTGCCTCTCCCCTCCTCAAAATAAATAAACTTATAAAAAAATTAAAAATGGGAACTCCTGTCCTACAAGAACATTGCTCTCATTTTTATGACTAGGACGTCAATCCACTGAGTGTTCAGGCTGTAGATTCCACCCTAAGGTGGACTTCCAATATCTGGTCAATCACTGGGTTCCATCGGCCCTTCAGAACAGCTCTTAGACCCATTCTCTTTTCTATCCTCTTTTCTGTTTCCTCTACCCTAACCTGGACCTCACCCACTCTCCCATCGCCATGCCACCTCTGTAAAGTCCTTCCCTTTCCTCCTGCTTCCCATCCCTCCCAGCTCCAAACCATCCTCACCTTCTTTAAAAACGTCAATCTTACACTATTGCTCATGTGCTTATAATATTATGACTTGAGGGTAGGAAGACATGTGTCTTGAATCTGTGCCTTAAACCAGTAAGGGTGGAGGGGGACAGCAGAAAGACCATAGGCTTTGGAGCCAGACCAACCCAGGTTCAAATTCTGGCTCTGCCTCTTCCTAGTTCTGTATTAATGACGAAGTTATTCAAACTCTCTGAAAATCAATTTTTACACCTATGAGAGGGGGTAAAAAAGCATCTTTCTTGATGAAGCAATATAGCAATATTTCTTGTGTGGTGGCTAAGAGTTTAGGCTCAGAACCAGACTCTCTGGGCGCTAATCCCTCTTCCCAAATTACTAGCTGTGTGACCTTGGGCAAGTTCCTTAACCTCTCTGTGCTTCGGTTTTGTCGTTTATAATATAAAAGAGGATAGCAATAGTATCAATCTCACATAAATGCTGGGGATTAAATTCACAGGAAAAGCTCAGAACAATGCCTAACATGTAGTAAATGCTTGCTGAATGTATTTTAGCTATTATTACCAGTAGAGTTTATAAGATAGAAAGCACCTTGCCCACTGCCTGGCATATAGGAGATGGTCAGTAGGTGACAGCGTCTTTCCCTTCACTAAAAATGTGTTGAATTGGCCTGTTTTAAACTCACGGAGTTTGCATTCATTAGTAAAATATCCAAGTGGGAGCATTGTAGCAGAAGCACTTAGGAGGAGGAATGAGGCCTCGGGGGACATTGAAGGAAGAGTGGGATTTGGGGGTCCTCTGATTTGGCACCCACCAAAACCCCGAGGAGGAGCTGAACATCCCCATTCTATCAGCCAGTATAATCCGAACACAGAGAGGTTGCTGGGTGGGGGGTGTGGGGAGTGGGGGGGGTGGGGACAAGAGGGCCGAGTTCCCCTGCTGTACAGTAGGGACCCTCCTGTGAGGACAGGTACCTCCCTGCCTCTAGACCCCTACAACCTATTGAATAATAGTCTTCTCAGGAGACTGCTCGAAGAACCTGCCCGTGTTGCCTCCTGATGTGAAGCATCCACAAAGACCAGGGGAGGATTACTGCTCCCAAGAAAGGTGAAGGGTGGGAGCCTGGGGGTGGGAAAGAGGGGGGCCAAGGGGTCAAGGTGCTCTTATCAAGGGGTCAGAGGACCCTGGAGGGAAAGGAGGAGCTGAGTGTGCAGAGCTCCCACCTCCTGCCCTGCATTACCCAGCGGCCCTCCGCTCTGGGCTCAGTGGAGCCCAGGGAGGCACATCCAGAGGCACTTCTACTTGACTTTGGAAAGCCCTGAGACATCACATTGCTCTTGGCTGTCCCCCTCCCTGGGGGCCCTGCCAGCAGTTTAGGGCTTGGAATAGCTACCAACCAGCGCTCAGTTATTGCCTTTGCTTATGAAGGGCTCATGGTCATTAGCATGCCTGATACTCACAACACCCTGGTGAGAAATTTATAATCCTACCCCCATCCTGCAAATGAGGAAACTGAGGCTCAGAAAGGTTACAGGTTTGCCCAAGGTAGCACATCAGGAATGTTCTTCATTGCAGCCTTAAATCCTCATCCCTTGCTCTGAACTTCCTCCTCTTAACACCCCACAGTGCTGCCCTCATTAAGCCCCCCGTCTCACAGGCAAGGACACTGGGCCAGGTTTGCTGGGTAGATTCCTGCCAGTTCCTGTTCTCAGGTCGGTGTCAGTCTCTGCACGAGGCTTCCCCACCCCTCCACAACCCCCGGGACTGAATGGCGTTTGGGAGGGGTGTCCGGGGTGTCACAGCCCAGGACAAAGCAGCCAAACCTCTCACAAGAAGGAAGAACTGGCTGTATACTACGTACACATTTATAAGTTACGAGCATCACAGGGAGAGAAAGAGGCACATAAATTAAAGTGGCCAACTTGTATGCACACATGCACACTGGCACGGGCAGAAGGCTGGCCTTAAATGGTAAAAATTAGCAGCTTGAAACAGTAAAAAACCTCAACTTTGCCTCAGAAAGATGCAGGGCAACTTCACAGAGTTTTATGTGGCCCATAAATTAGAGCTGAGGAAGGGCCTCCGCAGCATTCCCGGGTATAGACGGGGGCTTTCTGCGGTGCACATACGCTGTGTGGCAGCATTACAAATGTCCCAAGCAGTTTATATACAACAGCACAGCGTGAGTTTGCTGGGGGATATTGGAGCTGGTAATTGCTATTCTAAAACTGGCCTTGTAAGCTTGAAGAAATGTTTTGAGGGGGGAAAAGAGCCAATTTAAGAGCTTTATAAAGCCATAAATGCCTTCTGAGCAAACCAAATGTAATCTATCTAGAGAGACAGGTCGTCCCTCAAACCCAACGGCAGGCCCTGCGATGACGCAACGCCCGGAGAAGTTACCCCGAAGGCCCCACCGCAGCAAGTGGGTTACCTGTATGGAGACAGCGGACAGTCCTAGATGACCCCGGTGCCGCTGAGGCTCCCCTGGGGCAGGGCTGCCACCAAGGTATCGCAGGGCAATGCTGGCCTCTCAGAACAACCCACAACCCACTGACCACTCACAGCTCCTTCCCCTGCCAGCCAGGGCTGACTCCTTCCTCCCAAACAAACAAGACCAGCTGGCTGTGGCTTCTTCCGTGCTTCCCCAGTGTCCTTCTCTCCCCGTGGCCCTTGGAAACCGGGAGGCCTGGACAATTGGGAGCGACGGCAGAGAGTTCTCCAACCTGGCCTCAGTTCCATCCAGAAAGTGGGACTGTTGTCAGAATCAAGTAAAGAGATGTCTGTGGAGCACCTGCCACACAGCACTCAATAAAGAGTCAATATTATTCTTTTACGGCTATTGTTACTTGCGGGAGGAACGAGTGTCCCCTAGGCCGAGGGCATCCTTACAACTCTCCACCTTCTCCATACACAGCCCCTGCCAGGCTTCTGGCATCAGGTGAAAGGACATCATTTACAAATCTCCAGCAGCACACGGGCACGGACGCTGGCACAGGGAAACAATTCCAGCGCCTCCTTCCTGACTTATCTCCCCAAACTGCCTACAGACACATTCTTCAGTCGTAGCCCCTGCTCTTGCCTTGCACATCACGTCAGGACCCCAGAGTCCTCTGCTAACCCTGATTATCAACCAGAACCTCTTCATGCCAGTGAGCTTTGCCCAGGTGTGTGACTAGAAAAGACCCGGAGAGACCCGCTGAACAGAAGCGCCAGATTCCTCCTCTCCCACCCACCGTCCTCATCCCCTGGCCTTCTGTCTCACGTCTCTTCCTCGGTGCCCTCCACCTCAATAATCCCACTTTCTTTCCGGATGTCAATATTTCATAACGGAAAACAAAAGCCATATAATGCACAATTACCCACTTTCCATTGTGTTTTAACAGCTCTGTTGACAGCATGAAGCACCACACAGGAGCAGTAGAAAGGGATTCAAGATCAAGCTTCCAGTGAAATGTGTTTTTAGTTATATGTATTTTCATAGTTTTTGTAACACCTTATTAAAGTTGAAAGCTATATATAACAGCATTACCGGTGGCACTTTTCAATACCCTTTTCAGAGCCACTGAGGTCAAGTTTCTTTACCACCCAAAGTAAATGTGACCCAGCTGTCACCAAGCAGGCACTTCCCCATGTCTTCTTCTGGCCCCCCTGAGCTGTTCCCCACTCCCCAAACCTCCTGCGTGCCGTACACACACAAACACACATGCACGCTCACACACGTGCACACACCATAACTTCTGAACAGTGGGTAGAGAGATGAGACACTGATTTGAGGTGTGGGCAGGTGGCTCGGCTGTGACAGAAATCTTACAACCCCAATCATGGGACTGGAGGTCTTCCCTGACCCACCCCTCCGCACGACTCTGTTACAGAGGAACTATGTTGGCCTAACTGCTGTCTCCCCCACCTCTCGGAGACGATGCCAAGAGAGTTTCCATGTCTGGGACATTGCTGAGGCCAGACCATCCTGGTTTGCTTGCCTTCTTTCCCTCTGCTTTCTAAACCCCTACTTGAACTTGGCAATGGTTGTGATCCATTCACAAAATAAAAGGAACACACAGGAGGTAGGTAGCCTGGTGATGGGGAAAGTATTCTGGACCTCCTTGATAAGATTTGCATTTGAGGTCCGGCCCTGCCATTTGCACTAGCTGGTCTCCCTGAGCAAGTTTCTGACCTCTCTTGTCTTCATTTTTTTGGTTCATCTATAAAGTAAGAGTTTGAACTACATGATTATGAGGGTCTTTCCAGGCCTAGCATTCCTAAATGAATACCAGTTGAGGTTTTCTGAGAAGTATTTATGTTACACCCACTAGGCACTTGGTGCCATAAGGAATAGAAAGAAGGATGAGGCATAGATATAGCCCCTGTCCTCGGGAACCCACAATTTCATTGAGGAGAGAGGCATATGAGAATAAAAAGTGAAATTATAGCAAATACCTTCAGCTCTAGCTCAAGACAGCAATACATGAAAAGTCATGAGGCAGTACATGATTAGACGCCAAATGGATTGTGCAGGCAATAATTGCTCTAGGCCGAGGAGTTCAGAGGAGGATAGGGTGCTAAGTGGTGGGCTGGTCTCAGAACGCTGTGCTTAAGAGGCGGGAATTGTAGCTGGGCCGGAAGGACACACGCGCGTGTGGGATTTGGAGATTTGTGTAGACAAAAGCAGAGGCTGGACGGCAAAGGGTTTCAAGCGCCAGACTAAGATGTTTGAGTTGCATCCTGTAGGCAGCAAGAAACCAATGAAGTGAGCAGCACAGTACTGTGTTTCGAGTGAATTCATCAGGCAATGATTTGCTGAATGGGTGGCAAGTGTGAGGCATGGGAAGTAAGGAAGCCGGGGAGAAGGCAGTTGCAGTAATCCAGGCAGGAGGTGTCAGTGTCCGGACTGGGGTGGTGGCAGTGACCAGGCAGCGACATGCCAGGTGTGGAGAAGGATAGGACAGCCTTGGTCTCTGAAAGGTTATAGACTGATGGATCACTCATTTACTGCCCAAACTTGGACACTTTTGAGAGGGAAAAGGAGTCACTACACTTGCATGGGGACAGCAGACTTAAACCAGGACTGTCCTGGGCAAACTGGGAGGTATAGTTTCTCTCCAGAGCAGAGAGGGGAGGACAGGAAAGGTGAGGTGGACACCAAGGTTTCAAGCCTGCGGGACAGGAAAAAATAGGAGTGATGACAGGGGGAGGGGGAAGGATGGTGGAAGGAAGGGGCATAGAGCCATAGAGAAATCAGGGATGAAAGGAGTTCCTTGCAACTGAGGGATGGGCCGAGCTTGAATTCTTCGCAGACAAGAGCTGCGTCTTACCTGAATCATCACACAGACGTTTGCTAGACTGAACTGAGACAGTAAAGACCCGCTGAATTTCATTCAAAGAGGGCTGATTGTTGGGGTAAGAAGAGGCAGGGCTACCCCTTCTCCTCTGGTTTTGTTTGTCGCCATGTATGTTTTTAGAGTTTCGATAGACCCACCTCTTGGGAGGTTTGTCCCCATGGCCATCTGCAGCCCAGGGATATCTTGTGAACTGACGATTCTACTGTGTGCTGGAAACATAAATGGGCACTGAAGTGGCCAGGCCTCGAAGGGGACTCTCAGCAAATCCTCCTCCAAGCAGGAGACAAGGAGCAGGCAATTCAATTCAACTACGCCTCTCTTCCCAGCTAAAATGCAGAAAATGAGGCCAGAAGAAAGAGGAAATTCAAGCTAAAACATCAAGAGAGCAAAAATGCAGCCTTCCCCAACCCTGGGCTGATTTGGACTCTTGTAGGCAGGAGTCCTGGTCAGAACATCAACAGCAACTTCTGCTGTGTCTTATTCCAAGCTGAGGATTAGCGCCCAGCACCAGGACTCAGAACACCTAGAACTTTCTTACAGACGTAGTTCCCTGTAATCAGGACTCTGTTCCGTGGCTCATGCCTGCACTTCTGCGGCAGACCTACAGGCCCACTGGTTAGGTCTTGTAACACTGTCTATAATAGGATCTTACAGAGCTCCATTGACCCAGAAATTTGAGGCAGAAACTAAACATCGGCTATGAATTATCCAGGTACCTGGGGCTGCAGTTACTTGATAAAGCTAATCTCCCCAAGAGTGTCGATTACTGCTGTTAACAGCACAGGGCTTTGGGGTAAGGCAAGGTTGCCTGGCCCAGCGTTTCTCCTTGAGCTACAGAGAATTTGCTACCAATCCTCAGAGAGACCTCCCTCCTGGAACCTTCTCAGGGCAGCAACTCCACAAGTCTCTCTTGCTGATTTAGCAGCACCAACATCACAGAGGAAAGAAGATGCTGTGGTTTGCAGCAGCTCTCAACCTTTTGTCCACTGCACACACCTGTGGGTTGCGGCAAGGTCCTGACCATCACAGGAGATCCTTGTGGCAGTGGGTCCCTACTGGGGGCAGGGCACCCCTGAATAAGTTATCAGAATAGGCTGAGGGGTGGCGGTATCTTTGAGAAAGCCTTCCCCAGCCCTGCAACCCACAGGGAGGTTCTGATACACCACACAGAGAAAGAGTAGTGCTCACTGCCTCCCCTTGAGAATTACTGGACAGAAAGCAAGAAGCCAATCTACAAACCAGGAAACTTACCACTCTACCATACGTCCTCAGAACACCTACCAGCTGTATGAACCACCTCGCCCCTTTATCATTCATGTTCTTACCTCTAAAATGGGAGTGGTAATAATAGAGAGCCTGTCTCCAAAAGGCTGTTGCAAGATTAAATGAAGTAATAAAAGTGTGTGCCACCTAGTAGGAACTTAACAAATGTTTGGGTTTTAGATCGGCTGACATTTTAACAGTGTGGCTAGTGCTGACATGAAGTTGATATTTTGTAATTAGCGGGTATTTTCTCTCAGCATAACCCCAAATATGATGCTCTGTTATAGACTGAATGTGTGTCCCCAAAATCCACATGTTGAAACCCTAATCCCCAATGTGATGGTATCAGGAGGCCAGGCCTTTGGGAGGAGATTAGGTCATGAAGGTGTAGCCCTCACGAATGGGATTAGTGCCATCATAAAAGAGACCAGAGAGCTCCCTTGCCCCTTCTGCCATGTGAGATTCTAGCAGGAAGTTGACTGTCTGTAAACCAGGATGTGGTCCCTCAACAGACACTGAATTTGCCTGCACCTTGATCTTGGAGTTCCCCATCTCCAGAGCTGTGAGAAATAAGTTTGTGCTGTTTATAGGCTACCTACTCCATAGTAATTTGTCACAGCAGCCCAAGCGGACTAAGACATTCTCCTTCAGGAGAAATCTATTTGTTGGGTAATAAAGCAGATGGTTGCCCCCATCCTCACCCAACCCAGGGCCCTAGGAGTGGCCCATCTTCAAAAGGGCAGCAGATAGCTAACATCACGCACAATGATGAAAGGCTTAAAGCTTTTAAGGTCAGGACTAAGACATGATGCCCACTTTTACCACTGCTATTCAGCATCGACTGGAAGTTCTAGTCAAAGAAATTACCCAAGAAAAAGAAATAGAAAGTATCCACATTAGAAGGAAGAAGTAAAACAATTTCTAATTGTAAATGACATGATCCCATATATAGAAAATCCCAAAGAATTTACAAGAAAGCTACTAGAACTAATAAACAAGTTCAGCAAAGTTGGGTGGGGGGGTACATGGTCACATGCAAAAATCAGTTGTGTTTCTATACAGCAGCAATAAACAACCTGAAAAGGACATGAAGAAATAGCATCTGAGTGGCTCAGTCGGTTAGGTATCCTACTCTTGATTTCGGCTCAAGTGATGATCTCACAGTTCATGAGGTTGAGCCCAGAGTGGGGCTCTGTGCTGACAGTGTGGAACCTGCTTGGGATTTATTCTCTCTTCCTCTCTCTCTGCCCCTCCCCTGCTCATGCTCTCTCTCTCTCTCTCTCTCTCTCTCTCTCTCTCTCTCCCTCCCCTGCTCATATTCTCTCTCTCTCTCTCAAAAATAAATACACAAACTTAAAAAAAAAGAAATAGCATCTAAAAGAAAAAATGCTAGGAATATATATAATCAAAAAGGTGAAAGACTCGTAGACTGAAAACTGAAAAATGTTGCTGAAAGAAATTAAAGAAGACCTAAAAAAATGGGAAGACTTTCCATGTTCATGGATAGAAAGACTTAACATTATTAAGAGGCCTATGCCACCCAAAGCTAATCCTATGAAAATTCCAACAGCCTTTTCCTCAAATTCATATGGAATCGCAAAAGGCCCTGAATATCCAAAAACAATCCTTAAAAAAAAGAAGCACAATTGGAAATCTCATACCTCCAAAGTTCAAAATTTACCACAAGTCTATAGGAATCAAAACAATGTGCTACTGGTATAAGGACTATCATATAGACCAATGATACAGAATCAAGAGTCCAGAAATAACCCTGTACATGTATGGTTAATTTTAACAGAGGGCCAAGTCCATTCATTGAGGGAAAGAATAGTCTCTTTAACAAAGGGTGCTGGGAGAACTAGATTTCCATAGGCAAAAGAATGAAGTTTGACCCTTGATTCACACCACATACAAAAGTTAATTCAAAAGTATCACAACCTAAATATAATAGCTAAAACCATACAGCTTTAAAAAAAACACAGGGATAAAATCTTGGATATGGCAATGATTCTTAGATATGTCATGAAAACTGTAAGTCACAAAAGAAAAACACATAAATTGGTATTAATTAAATGCTTCAAAATTTTGTCCATAAAAGAACATCATCAACAAAATGAAAAGACAACCTACAAAATGGTAGAATATATTTGCAAATCATGTGTCTGATAAGGGTGTAATATGCAGGATATGTAAAGAACTCCTAAAACTCAACAACAGAAAGACAAATCAATTTAAAAATGAGCAGAGCACTTGAATAGACACTTCTCTAAGGAAATATACAAACGGCCAATAGGCACATGAAAAGTTGTATCATTAGTCATTAGGGAAAGGCAAATCAAAACCACACTGAGAGACCACTTTCTACCTACTGGATTGGCCACAAGCAAACAAAAACCAAAACAGAAAATGGTACACGCTAGCAAGGATGTGGAGAAATTGGAACCTGTGTGCTTTGTTGGTTGGAACTTAAAATGGTGTGGCTACTGTGGAAAACAGTCTGATAATTCCTCAGAAAGTTAAACATTGAATTACCATATGACCCAGCAATTCTACTCTTAGATATATAACCAAAAAAACTGCAAATAGGGACTCAAACAGATACGTGTGCCAGTATTTATGGCAGTATTATTCCCAATAGTTGTTAAAGAGACTATTCTTTCCCCCAAATAACCCAAGTGTCCATCAACAGAGGAACAGATAAACAGAATGTGGTATACATATACAATGGACTATTATTCAGCCATGAAAAGGAATATGATTCTTATGTATCTTATATAATTATATATATATATATATATGTGTGTGTGTGTGTGTGTGTGTGTGTGTGTGTGTGTAATTAATGTCACTGAATTGTATACTTAAAATGGTTAAAATGACAAATTTAATCACATACATGATATGTTTAATTTCTCATAGAAAATTAAATTGAAGCCAAAGAGCCTAACCGAAGGAAAAAACCCAGATCTCTTTCAACCTTGAACTCAGTAGTTATAAATGCACAAAGGCTTGGCAACAGAGTCTACTCAGACCAAGGTATGAGGCCGCTGGGCACAGAGGACACTGAACAATCTCCAGGAAGGAAGGACCAGGGCTGCTGCTTGGTTTCTGCAGGGGTGCTGGAATCAGGTACCCACAAATGGAGTGGGGGACTCCCCTGAAGCGCAACCACTTTACAAACGTTTATTGAGCACCTATTATGTGTCAGGTACTGTGCACACACAAAGGTTCACAGTGAGTAAACTGCCTGAGGAACTTGTACTTGGCCTGTCTTCTGAAGTCTAAGCAGAATTGGCCGGGAGCCCTGGCCTGTGCTCAACCATTAGGATGTCTTTCTTTGTGGTTTGTTTCAGGTTTCAAGTGGGGGTACTGTGTAGATGGAAAAGCATCATACGGGTGTGAGATGGTGTTGTTATCATGACTATGATGACTAGGGATTTAGAAAGACTCCTTGGAAGATGCCAGCCTACGCAGCGTCCAACTCAAGGCCAGTGAAAGCAATCAGTTGCTCCTGAGTGTGGGGAGGAGAGGCTCTGAGGAGAAAGCAGGGAAGAGCAGTCAGCACATGCGAAGTTCCAGAAGCCCAGGTTTCTACTCCACCGGGAGCCTTTCCTCCCTCCGTGCTGGCTGGATCCGTGCCCTGGGGTCTTTGCTTTTTGTCTTCCTACACACACACATCCTTGCTTATGGCTTCCCTCTCTCTGCTCAATTCAATCCTACCCAGTCTTCGAGGCCTGGCTCATGGGAGACAGGATTTCTAATGGAAAAAGTTTAGATGCGGATGGACATGAGTTCTGATCCAAACTCAATCATCTGTGTGGCTTGGGCCTTTGCCATAAAATGGGGACAGTCATCCATACCCACACTCCAACCCTGCCATCAGGTAGTAAGTGTCAATGGTTTGACACACCCACCTCTTCCATGAGGTCTCTTCCAATCCCCACAGCCCACTTGATCTCTCCTTCCTCTGAGAGCCTCACTCTTAATAGTATCTCTCATCTGGTAATGAATCCTCCTGACCTGTAACAACCGTTGCCATGAACCACTCTTGTGCACTGCTATGTCACTCCTCCAAAATAATCTAATTTTCCATGTTTTCACGCTTATTTCCCTCACTCAAACTGTAAGCTCCTTCATGGAGAGACCAAATCTTACCGTCTTTTGTCTTCCTCCATGGAGGCTGGCACACAGTGGGTACTAAATAAATTGAAAATATATTTGAGGCAAATGGAGGGTCCACAGGCAACAGAGGAAAACCCCACAGGAAACAGAACACATTCAGCTCAAAGTAATAGCCCATTCATATACTCTGCTCTGGATGAAACTATTCCCTGCCCATACTGGCACTTAATGAACACTCCATTCATTGAATGAATGAAATCTGCTGATGCCCCCTGCCCATTAAGGTCAGCTACTGTGGCTAATCAGGAAAATAGTTAATCTGAAGGAAACACCTCTTTTTGTGAACTTTGGAATGTCTTTGGAAATGCTGTCTATCCTCTTAGTTTCACTTGACCATTACAAAGAGTAAATGTAAAAAAAAAAAAAAAAAAACTAATTAAAAAAAAAAAAAAAGAGTCAATGCCCCATAAGCACAGCTCTCCCTCCATTAAGACAAAGGAGGCCCAGGAGTAGGCTGCAATGGCAGAGGGTGGCTGGCCAGCTGTGTCACCAGTAATCCACAAAGCAGACAATCCACTGTCAGAAAACCAACGTGTTGCCTGCTGCCTTCATGTACCGCGTCCCTTAGAGCTTCAAGGATTCCCCAGCCTATTCAGCCAGGAAGCCCTCTGGGTACTAACCATCGGTCAAATCTCAGATGAGTTATGACCACCCCGGCCTCTACGCCTTCATCCGAGAAGAGACCAAATTAGACTAGAGGCTCCCCAATGTTCTCCTGCAAGTTTTATTGATTTGAGTGGGCCTTCTTAGTTTCCAGAAAGTCAAATGAGTCAGGGAAAGAGGAAGAGACACATCAAAAGTGCCCTGGACTCGGGCCATCAGCCCAGGCTCAAGAACAGGGACAACAGCAGGTCACCTGTCTCCATCTGTCTCCCCACAACACCCCCCAAGGGTCCTGTACAGACAGGCCCCTCTCAGGGCCTGCGGCCAGGACAGAACACTGCCATGGAGCAGGCCAGGTGCAGATGACTCGGGAAAGCTGGGGAGGTCTTACCCCGGCTCAGGCTCTCTTAGTGAAAGGAAGCAGTTACTTCTTATTATCCCATCCCCAACACTGGGAATAAAAGTAAAGGCTCAGATAGTTTAGCCTGTTATACGGAACACCTATCACATGTCAGCTGCTCCGTGCATTAGGCCATGTGAGTCCCAACACAGCACCATAAGGTAATTATTACAGTCCCCATTTTTACCAAGGAGGACCCTGCAACTTGGCCAAAGTCAAGCTGATACACAGCAGATGTGGGATTTGAATTCTGGTCTGTCTGAAGCCATCCATTGATTTCTGTCTGCCACTGGGAGATTCAGAAACTAAACGGAGGGTGCAGTGGGGGCAGCCTTTAGTGGGTACAAGAGCCTCAGCTGTACCCATCCTCTCCCTCCCAACTGACTCAGAGGGTGACCACTTTCCCCGGGTTGCCCAGGACTGGGGTTCCCCTGGACATGAGACTTTTACACTAAAACTGAAACAGTCCTGGGCAAACTGAGATGGTTGGTCATCCTATAACTGAGGCTTCCTTGTGCTTTGTGGTTCCAAAGAAGGCAAATACATTTTCAGGATGCAAACGTAATTGAGAGAAATTATCAATGACTCCTACTCTGAGTAGGATAACAGCTTTAGGCCTGTTCTCCAGTGCAGCCCCAAAAGGCCAGGTCATACAGAGGAACCTCCTTTCCTCTCTGCATCCCAGTTCCAGGCTAAGGCCAAGAGAAGCCAGTCTGGGCTGAGCTGGGGCTTGACGGGAGTGGATAGAAGAGATCAGGTACTTGGTAACTGAAGCCAACTGGGCCAGATTCTTTTGAGGCATTGCCTTCGTCAAATGCTCACAACAACCCCATACGAGGGGATTGCTGGCCCATTTTATAGATCGAACAGCCACCATTTCGGAGACCATTTAGACAATCTTCTCAGGGGTCCCCCAAACATTTCAGAAGCCTGGATCCTGAGAGTCTTGCTCAGGACCCTCCTTACCAGGAATCTAGGAAGAATCCCCACAACACAAGCCCATGGGGAACAGTTCCCATGGGGAGAGAGGTCAGGCTGTGCCAGGCATCCTCCCAGCCCTCACTGGGCAGCTGGTAGAGAACCTCACTCACACCTGTCCTCTCCAAGCATATATATGCACGTGCCAAGGGAGAAGGGGACTCACCCCGCGACACTCCTTCCATTCACCAGACACTCCTAACCATTGTTCTCTTCCACATGAAAGTGGAAACCCAAAGGGCAAAGCCCTTCTCCAGCTACCCAAATATACCTCTTCTAATTCAGGCAGCATCTCCTCCAGGAAGCCATAGTAATTAAGGACTACTTCAGCCTGCGGCGAAGCCTCCTCCCCTGACCCCACACCACACCCACCTCTTCATGATGCGTCTTGCATTCTTACCTTGTACTATCTATTATTTAACTTAATGAATAAGAAGAGGAACACTGGTGGGAGGCTGCCTGGGTTCAAATCCTGGCTCTCCCACATATTAGCTGGGTAACTTGAAACAGGTGGCTTAACCTCTCTGTGCCTCAGATTACTAAAATGTGAAAGATGTAGGGCATCCAGTTCAAAGAGTCTTTGTGAGAATTAAATTAGTTACAAGGCATCAGGTGCTTATAACAATGCCTAGTACATAGTCAGTGTTCAATAAGTGTTTGCCTTATTATTATTTTAATAATAATATCAATGTTAATAAAGTATTGTCACCCTTGCTAGACTAGAAGGTCCTGGAATGCAGGACCAGAAACTAATACTTCTTTGCATTATTCTCCATGTTAGGCAGATTCCCACCAAATAAGACCTGTAAAATCATTTCCTGTGGATTGACCTTTACAGACTGACAGCTCCTTCCTTTTACTTCCTAGAGCTGGGGAGAGAAATATGTCTGCCTGTCAGTGGCCAGTGGCTGTCCTTACAAATACCCCCAGGATGGCCCCAAAGTGCCTCATGGTGAGATGAGCAGAAGCAACAGAGATCTTGGAATAAGACCCCAGGAAGAGAATTCAAGGAAGCCAGAGCCCTCTGGACATGACACCCCCTAGAAGTTAGGGATCCACAGAGCAAACCCCTCCTCCCCCATGAGCTATGTCATGAAGAAAAACCAAAATTTTGTAGAGATTCTAGAGTGAATCCCAGAGACCTAAGTTCCCATCCTAGCTCTGTACTGTGTGACCTTTCATAAGCCCCTTAACCTCTCTGGGCTGGTTTCCTCAGTTGTTAAATGAGACGGTTGTTCAAAGACCAGTTACTTAGTTCCTTCCAATTCTGACACCCCATGTCTCCATTTCAGAGGAAGGGAAAAAGCACCCTTGTATGAACCTACCAGTTCATTTCACAAGCAACTAGTTTTCCTCATTCAATCATTCCTTCCCCAAATACCGACTGGGCTCTCATTATATGAAACAACTCCCCTGGATTAGGAGAGTGAAAAAAAAAAGAGACAAAATCTGATCAATAATGGAGCAAAATAAGAGGGTACGGAGAGCCAGGGATAGGAGAGAAGGCATTTATTTCATTTTATATAGGGTTCTCAGGAAGGGCCTCACTGAGACGATGATATCAGAGTGGAAACCAGATATCAGAGTGAAAAACCAAGGGAGCAAGTCAGGCAGATATGTGGGGAAAGAGTGTTCCAGGCAGTGGGAACAAGTGTAAATGTCCTGAGGTAGAAGCCTGCCTGACTTGTTCCGGTCACCACAGGGAAGTCTGGGGTCAGTGTGGCTAGAGTAGATGAGTGGGGAAGACAGTGACAGGAGTTGAATTGGGGAGGTGGAGATTCAGCCACGGTAAGGACTTTGGCTTTTATTCAACTATGAATCCAAATCATTGAAGCTTTAACATAAATGAATTTGACATTTGCATGATGAAGGCCAAGTACCTTATCCATGATTTTATTTTTATTACTTTCATTTGGGACAGAAAAACTGAGGCCTGGAGATATGTTTCTCTCTCCAGGCCTATGGCCAAACTTAAACCTGGTCTCCATTCCAGAATCTCAGACTGGGTTCTCCCACCTCTGCTGAAGCTGCAACCTGCTCCAGAGTTAGACTCCTTGTATCCCTTCCCAACCCTCCCAAGGTGTTGCTCTGTGATCACACCTGACCCTGTCCCTCTGCCCCAGCCCCCCTTACCATCTCTCAATCTCTTCTTCTCTCCCCAGGGCCTGTACACCTACTGTTACCCCACCACCACCCTGGGACACTCTTCCCTTCTTCACATCTTTCTTCACTGATGTCCTACTGTCCCTTCAGGCCTCAGCTCAAACATCACTTCTCAGACAGACACTTTCCTACTCTCTCTAAACAAACTCTTCCTGTTAAATGCTCTCAGGGTTTCATGTTCTTCCCCTCAAAGCTCCAATTACACTTGTATTCTCATGTTTATTTGTATGATTTTTTTTTAAGACTGCTTAACTCCATCTAATTGTAAACTCTATCAGGATAGAGGCTAAGTCTGTTTTTGCTCAGTTTTCTATTCCAGGAACCAAAACAGTACCTGGTACACACTCGAGGTACCCAATAAACACTTGAAGAATAACTGATGTCCCAGGCCTTCTGTTTATTGAACCCCCTGGGGGCACAAAGTGGGACAAGCTCAGGGCTCTTTAGAGGGCCCTCTGGGTGTGGCCAGAACCATAAGCTATTGGGAAAGGGGCCCAGGCTGGAAGAGAAAGGATCTGAGCCAGCAGAGCCCCTGATACTACACAGGGCCCTTTACATTGGTTATAGCTCACCTCACTGTCATGGCCACCACTAGGGTTGAAGATTACTATTCTATCTGACGGCTAAGAGAACTGAGGCTCAGGAAATAAGCTTCTGTAAAGGTGTCTGTAGTCAAGCCTAGTCTTTCTGATTCCAAGGTCTGTGCTCTTTCTGCTCTGCCCCAACTGTCCTGGCCTGGGCAGTTTCAAAGGCAGCTCTGCCACTGATTTTCTGTGTGACCTCAGGCAAGTTTCTGCCCCTCTCTGAGTTTCAATTTTCTGTGTATAAAATACAGAGGCAGAGTAGATGCCCTTTCCAGTTCAGAGATTTCATGACTTAAGATTCTATGCTTCTAATTCTGTAAAAATTAAACAATGGGTGCTAGTCAGCTCAACACCAAGCACATAGCAGACATTTCATAAATGTTTAGTTCCTCCCTCCCTTCTTTACTTCGTCCATCCCTCCAGTTCCCTGTTTCAAAGACCTTCTGCTTCACAGCCCTCCTTGAGATCACCTATGCTATCTGGGTTCTTCCGGGGTGCTTCCCCGGCCTTCAGGGACATCTCGCCAGGCTCTGATATCGATGTTTCCAGCCTGTGGTGTCCTCAGATGGCCATTCTAGCTGTGCTCCCCAGAGAGGCCCACGGTCTTCCTGCACCCCGCTTCCTCCTGTTTCCTAAAAGGGTACTTTGGTCTCCTCAATGTCCAGCACTGAGGGAGAGAGAAGGAAGTGACAAGAAAGGAACTCACATGTACTGAGCACCTTCTAGAGGCCAGGGGCTAGACCAGGCTCTTTGCTGTGTTATCTCGGTTAATCCCCTGCAAAAGAGCCATTGTCATCCCCATTTCACAAAAGGAGAGAAACTAAGGCTCAAAGAGGTTAGAAAATTGCCCAAGATCACACATCCAGCAAGTAGCAAAAGCTGGGCTTTAACCCCTACCTGTCCAACCCTGGAGCAGATACCCTTTGGCAGCCCCCGGGGATGACTAAACCTTGCCCAAGGATCCACTCCGAACCATCAGCTATTCCCTGGAATGCATTTTTCCTCTTCATATTTATGCAACTGGATTTACAGCCCCAGCAACTTGAGTCCATTCATCTCTCTGGCCGCCCCCTCCTCCCTCTCCTCACTCCCCCCACCCCAAAATATAAGACTGCAAAATTGTCACCAGTTGTCCCCTGCATTTCTGAAAGGATGGCATGACTTTTTACTAATGCACCAAAAAAGCAATGTTAAGAAGTTGACTCCATCCCATGTAGAGGAAGGGGACCAGATCTTCCAATAAATACAATCTCCCCAGCTAGTGCTGACAAAGAAGGGCAAGCCTTTCCTCCCCAGCTCACAGATGCTACCCACGAGGACTTTCCAGAAATCAGATTCAGGTAAGACATCAACATGAACATCAACAGGTATTCCCAGATACTAGGGCTTCAGAAAGAATAGGGAAGGTATGTCTGCTTTTTCTAAAGGCTTCTCCTGAATGCTATGCCCTTAAGGAGCATGATGGTGGGTTGGGGCTGGGGGAGAGTGCTGTGAGAATCACATCAGCTCTGCTCTGGGAAGCAGCTGGACAGGAAACTCAGATGGGAGCAAAACTCCCTGGCAGGGCTTTTCTGGTGCCCATTGTCTTCCTCTCGCCTTATTCTGCCCTTGCTAGGGATGGAAAATGAGTTCCCAGGGATGGAGAGGTTGGCCATCTCTTCACCTAGAAAGGGCCTCATGTGAGGGACAAAACACAAGAATGCCCTCCAAGACCCTGACAGTAAGTTACACTCCCTATTTATGTTCTTGTGGCTTCTTGGACTTCTCTACGGCTTAAAAAAAATTTTTTTTAAGTTTATTTATTTTGAGAGAGAGAGAAAGCACAAGCAGGGGAGGGGCAGGGGGGGGGGGCGGAGAGAGAATCCTAAGTATGCTTCACACTGTCAACATGGAGCCTGATGTGGGGCTCGAACCCATGAACCATGAGATCATGACCTGAGCCAAAGTCAGACACTTAACCGACTGAGCCCACCCCAGCATCCCTCTATGGTTTTTATAACAGTTTCAGTAATTACCTACAGAACTTGAATGCCCATCCCCCCAGGGACTGTGAACTCTACTGGTAGGAAGCCATCCATCTGGCTCACAGTCGTATCCACAGGAGCTCTGTGGGGTCTGACACACAGAAGGTGCTCAATAAAAATCTATCAGATGAAGACCTGGTGGCTGATGGGACCTGGCAGAGGTCAAACCCCCCCCCCCCCCCACACACACACACACACACACACACACACACACACACACACACACACACCAGGAACTAGACGGCCGCTGCACCGGGTTAGATGGGAAGGCATAAGTGAGAAGAACCCACGACACACAGTAGGCACGAATTCAGGTCTGGCAACTCTCTGCCAGAGCCTGGAAAGCCACCCAGAGGGAACCATTCATCCCCTAGCCATGGGGTGGTCATGGAAGGCCATCCTGCCAGCTTTTCGTTACTTAAGCACAGTTGTTATCACTCTGTGTGAGAGGAGCTGTGTGTTTGAGTGAATGCTCCACTTTAAACTAATAAGAAATACAAAATCTTTGCCAACCACTTTTCTCCCCCACATATCACACGTGAGGCACCGTGTGGGTGCTTTCATTTATGTTTATATAACGTGCATAACACATCCACATGCATTAACTCATTTGGTCCCCAGCCCTGACAGGATGCATTATCACCACCACTTTACTGATGAGGAAAATGGGGCCAGCTTTTAAGGTCACACAGTAACCATGGCTGAGTCAAGGCTTAAACCCAGCCTTTGGCTTGTCCTGCACTGTCCTGCCTCAGTCACCCTTCTTGCCACACTACAGTCGCACTGCCCATGACCCGTCCAGGCTGGAGCCCTAGATCTCATGCTGAGCTATGCGTGCACTGGAGCAGGGGGGCTGAGGTGGGAGGGAGACGGAGAAGGAAAGCCGCAAGGAATCCAGCCACTTCCCCTGAAACATGCAACTCCCTAGAGTAGGCAGCATGCTGGGCTAGAATTCTAGACCTGCGGATCCAGAATGACCCAGAACCAGCTCTGTGATGCTGAGTGAATTCTCTCTCTTATCTGCTCTGAGCCTCACTTTCTTTCTCAGGTCCCTGGTGACGTCTAGATAAAATAAAGAGGTGAGAGCTCCCAGTACACAGTGAAGGAGCCCCCAGTGTGCGGCCTTGCACAGCTACCCAGAAATCACAGGGATCGGGACAAATCCTTCTCTTCCCTTGATCTACAAGCTAGCTGTGGCAGCCCATCTCCTTCCTCCCCAGAAGAGTCCAGTTCCACTGTGCTCACACAGGGATAAGGCACCACAACTCTGTGCAAGAAGCATGCCAGGGAAGTTCCCTTCTCCTGTGCCAGCAGCCAACAGCACTCCATCGAGCACAGCCTGGGAATGAAGTTCTCCTTCCATTTCCCCTTCCAAAGCCAATGGAATAGACTTTGAAAAGTATTCCAGGAGACCAGATGTCCGGCTTGGAAAGGGGCCTTCCTAGCAATCTGGAAGTCAGCAGGAGGTAGCAGTCCCCATCTCATTGCCACTAAGAGGCTCTAATGAATTGGGGTGTCTTCCCAATGAGAGCGTATGCCAGTGTAAGGAACAAGTCACTTTCCCTCGGAACAGCCTCCAGGGAAGGCTAGGGGAATCCCATCAAGCTCCTTGGCTTTCCTCCAGATCAAACACAAGTGAGGAGTGCCTCAGGGGACTACTGCCCCCCTGTGAGTCTGGCTCTCTCCTCCCAGAGCTGGGAAAGGGGCTCCCATCATGGCAGTGGGACAAGACCACCACCTGTACAGGCCTCAGGAGAGCAGCAGATTTGAGCTCCCATATCACTGGGCTCCCCTGCTTGATTTCTGTCCCTGTGGTCGCCCTGGAGACTTGAGAACTCAGACAGACCACCAGCAGAAGCTCTCCCAACCCCTGCATCCAAATAGGTGAGGCTCAACTGTGGTTCTATCTATATCTTTCCATCCCCCTCACCTAATCAGAGT
Organism: Herpailurus yagouaroundi; assembly: GCF_014898765.1. Lineage (NCBI taxonomy): Eukaryota > Metazoa > Chordata > Mammalia > Carnivora > Felidae > Herpailurus > Herpailurus yagouaroundi. The sequence goes on along the minus strand of NW_024412402.1, from coordinate 16,594,963 downwards.
TAGAAAGGTCCTACCAATAATGGGCTAAATGTCCCTTGGTGTCCCATCACCTTCTCTAGGCATGTGGTGCTCAGGGGTCTGGACCACACATTGTAGCATTTATAGCCCATAGGGTCATAGAATAGTAGGTCCAGAAGAGGCCTCAAAGACAATTTCATCTAACTTTCTCATTGTGTAAAATGAGGATGCTAGGAGCCAAAGAAGTTAAGAGACATGTCCAAAGTCACACAGCTTGTCTTCAGTTTGACATGCATTTGTCTGGGCTCTGCAGTAAGATCGTATAGCTCCTCAGGGCACCTGGGTGGCCCAGTTGGTTGGGAGTCCAACTTTGGCTCAGGTCATGATCGCGCGGTCTGAGTTCAAGCCCCATGTCGGGCTCTATGCTGACAGCTCAGAGTCTGGAGCCTGCTTCTGATTCTGTGTCTCCCTCTCTCTCTGCCCCTTCCCCACTCATGCTCTGTCTCTCTCTGTCTCTCTCTCTCTCAAAAATGAATAAATGTTAAAAAAAATTTTAAAAAGAAAAGAAGATCATATAACTCCTAGAGAAAAAGGCCTGAGTCCAATGTAGCACACTACTGGGCATTCATGAACTAGTGGGCTCAAGCCATGCTTGTTGATGGACAGATGAATCACCAGGGAGAGCTCAGGAGTGAGAACAAGCACCTGTCACCACGGGGCCCTGGGCACACACAGGGGCCTCTCTAAGCTTCTCTCTGCCTCTGACCTGGAACTAGAGCTCACAGTCCACACAAGCACAGTCTCACCTGAGAAACAGCAGGAACAACCCTGTACTCCCAAGGCTTAACACAGATCTGGGGATAGAGTAGTACTCAGTGCCAGGGGGCTGCCAGAGGGAAGACAGAGGAACCTCTGGGGGTGGGGCTCACTCCCCTCCGTTCTACCGCAGACCCACTGTGCTACCCTGGAATCAGGGAGACTGTGCCCACCCCACATCTAATCAGAGTTAGCAGGCCTACCACGGATGGGCTCAATGTCCTTTGGTGTCTGTCAGGATCACAAGTCAGAGGCCCATGGGTGTGAGCCTCCATTCACCTCGCCCCAGCCTCCTCCCATCGTGGGTGGGGTGGGTGGTGTGGTGTGGCTTACGGCCTGGCCAGCCCAGCCCCACCTGTCACTGAAGGCTTGTGGAAAGAGAAATACAGATCTTCTTCTAGGTGTTGGTTTCCATAACAGCTGGTGGCTGTCTCCAGTTTGCCAAGCAAAGGTATGGGTGACAGAGAAGATGGGTTCTGCTGGTTCCTTTAAAGTGATTCTCAGGAGAAGAATAGGTAGAGCTCGGGGCCAAGCAGTGCTCAGAGCTCAGCAAGGTGCTTGCTTTGTCTCCAAAAGACTAAAGAAAGGGCTGTTGTTGTAAAAGGTAGAGCTGGGCTACCCTATTGAATGTGAACAGGCGGAGATATCCACCGTCCGGTCCCAGACTTGCCCCTGCAGCCACTTTCTGAGTACCATCCTCTCTCATCTATAAAATGACATAACAATACCCATTTCACCTGCTTCAGAAAGTGGAGAGGATTAAATGAGAGAGTGTCCGAGGATGGGCTTTATTAGGAAAGAAAATTAATATGCACCATGAGCCTACCATGTGCCTAGCACTCTTAGATATTCCGTTCTAGAGTTTCCATAACACTCCTACATGCTCTGTACCATTATTATCCTAACTATATCTCCAAGAAAACTGAGGCTCAAAGAGCTTAAGTGATGTGCCCAAGGACACACAGCTCAGTAGTAGTAGAACCAGGATCAGAACCCAGAATCTGATGCCAAAGCTCATGTGCCTTCTCTCAACACCGCAATGTCTCAACAAAAGCAGTAAATGTCGCTTTTGATGAAGAGGCTAGTAAATTACAGAAAGAGCCTAAATGTCCATCAACGGATGAATGGATAAAGAAGATGTGGTTTATATATACAATGGAATACTACTTGGCAATGAGAAAGAATGAAATCCCGCCATTTGCAGCAACATGGATGGAACTGGAGGGTATTATGCTAAGTGAAATAAGTCAGTCAGAGGGAGACAGATACCATATGTTTTCACTCATATGTGGATCTTGAGAAACTTCCATGGGGGAAGGAAAGGGGGGAAAAAGTTACAAACAGAGAGGGAGGGACGCAAACCATAAGAGACTTTTAAATACAGAGAACAAACTGAGGGTGGATGGGGGTGGGGTAGAGGTGAAAGTGGGTGATGGGCAGTGAGAAGGGCACTTGTTGGGGTGAGCACTGGGCGTTATATGGAAGCCAATCTGACAATAAATTATATTAAAAAAAATAACTTTTTTGAAAAAAAAAAGATGACGAAGAGGTTAGTAAGTCTTCAGACTCACAATACTGCCTTCGTGGAGGCAAACACTATTGCTAGGACACATCCACCTGCCCCCAGGAAGGCCATCAGGAAGGTCAAAGCCAACCCCCCCCTACTGTCTTGAGACCCTACAACTCCAGGGCAACCCAGGGGCCGAGCCCTCCCAGTGGGTGCCTTTGCGGCTGTGCGGTGTCCCGATGCTTGCTTGGTGGCAGAAGCAGTGGTTTCATGGATTGCCTCGTCATGAAGCAGCCCAGCCAGGAGGCAACAGAGAGTCCTGGAACTTTGAGCTGAAGCGGAGCCTCGGGGAGCAAGTTCAAGCTCCCCATTGGATAAGTGGGGAAATGACACCCAGAGGCCAGCCACTTGTTAAAGGGCACACAGTCCAGTTAGTGGCCGAGTCTAGAGCAGAATCCACCATCCTCTGACTCCCAGGTCAAACTGCTGTTCTCTCCACCATCCACACCACTCTGCTATGGGGCCAGCTTCACGGGCCCTGAGAGGCCCAGGTGTGGGCCTATAATGTCTGCTCTCTTGGCTCAGGAAAGGCGGGGATGGTGGGTAAGAGAGTTATGTTGTAGTCAGGAATGGAATTTGTCGGTTCGCTTCATGCACTGAGTCATTAGCCTGAGAAGTCACCAGGAAAAGTCCTCTCGGAGCCCCCTCAGTCCCCACCACAGGGAGGCCTGGGAGGTACTCCTGGGACAGTGGTGGCCCACTTGACCCCCAGACATCCTCAGAAGGGGCCCAACTCCTCACTCTAGTTCAGGTTGTCCCCCAGCGATCCCTATGAGCCCTGTGACCTGGAGACTCTCAAGTCCCACCCCTCCTCCTCCAGCCCTGCTTGGCCAGCGCTCACCCTCACCCTTGCACGGACACTGCAGAGAGCTCAACCTCCGCTCGGCGGCATCCCATCCCACTGTTGCCTCCTTTGCTTAACAGTTGATTTGTGCCAATTTTCATGTCACCTCCACGTGTCTGTGTGCCATCTCTCACGTGTTTCTGCGTTGAGTTTGTCCACCCGCAAACTGCACATTCCCCTGAGGGCAGGGTCTGTGCATCTATTCCTACCACAGCCTTCACCGGGGTCTTTGTGCAGCAGGCAGCACCAGGCCACAGGGCGACTGGTTGTTTGTTTAATACTTGTTGATGGTGCCAGTGACCTGTGAAAGGCCCCAGGCCACGTCCTGGGGAAGCAAAAGGAAGGGGACTGGGGGAAGCTGGGTAATCCGCCAACCGGATCTCCAGTCCAGAGTAACAAGGGGAGGAAAAGGAACCTGATCGAGCCTCTGCTGTGTGCCACACACTGCCAGGTACTTTACAAATGCTCTGTCCACAATTCTTGGAGCTTATTACTTTTCTTTCTCACTTTACAGGTGGAAGAGCTAGACTGAAAGTGTTAGGCAACTTGTCTAAATTCTTACAACTAGAAACTAGTAGAGTAAGACTCTCAGTGCAGCTTTATCTGAGGCTAAGCCCATACTCTGCACCATTTCCAGAGCTGACAAGCTCCCAGAGGACAGGGACTCCGTGGTTATGTGGTTTTGTCCCGTCTGTTTTTGCTGCCTGTATTCTCAGTGCCTAGAACTGCACCAGGCATACACTTGGGAGACACCCCATAAATATGTGCTGAATGAACAAAGGAATGAATGAATACCATGCTGCCTCTCCCCAGAAGGACACAAAAAGGGCTTGTGATGTCAGGCTCCTAGGCTCCATTTCCAGGAATCTTGGACAACTATTTGTTCCCTCTCTCCAGCCAGAAAAGTACCCAATGTATAAAAGTTCCTCCAAAGGCCACGTGGAGGATGGGTGGGTTTCCTAGGACTGGGAGTGGAAGCATAAACTGCACACAAAAGACTGAGATCCTAATGAGGTGGGGGGTTTAAAAGCGTTCTCGGTGCTCTGTGATCTGCTGATTCTGGGGCCACTCTGTGGCCCATGTGGATCTCGCCTCTCTCCCCAACCCCGGGGCTCCTTCATCCCCCACTGGGTATCCCCACTGCCTTGACTGAGCTATACTGAAACTGGCCACATTCCTATTAAGCAGAGAAACTAGCAGTTACACCACCCACTCTGGCCCCATCCGAACCCTCAAAAGAGTCTGCTCTGGGCCCCAGGGCCAGCTGCTTTTCTCCACATTCCAGCCAAAAATAATACGAGAACGAAGCTGTTTGGTGGAGACTTAATCTAATCTTCATTGCTTCAGTTTTAAAATATCCTGCCTGGTTTAGGGTTTCTTATTACACACAGGGATGTGTTTTTAGTGAGATAGGTCTTAGCAGAAACGGCCTTCTTGTAATTAGAAACCCGGTCAGGCAGGGCCTGCGGTGAGGCATCCAAGCCAAACAGCAGATCCCCATGAAGACAACACGTTTGCAGGGAGCTCTTCCCGAGCTGCCCGAGGGCTTGCTTCTCCCATACTTCTGGGGGATCTTGAAGGAGAAAAAGCTTGAGCTCTGGTAAAAGGCCCGTGCCTTCCAACTCGTATGTGTCCTCTTAGCAAAATTGGTGCCTCTTCTACCTCCATCCTGTGTCTCCCCGTTCTCACTCCCAATCAGAACGGAGACTAAGATGTTGCTCAAGGCTGCTGGAGAAGGATATGTAGAGGAAAAAATTACCCCAGGAAGTCCCCATGGACGAGAGAGAATTCAAGGCAAGCATTCCACTGGAGCCACGTCTCCAGTATCAGGGCTAGCGAGCATTGAAATACCAGGCATGGGAAAAGGAGGACACTCGAAGTGCGGATACAGCTTTGTATAAGTGCTGGGTGTAACTTCTTGGGCTTTCTGGCCCAGAATCTGCTTTGATCTGCCAGCATGGAGCCTGCTAAGTGAGGTTCAAGCTGTGGCTAGCTCCGGACCAGCGCCCATCCCCCCCAGGCTGACCAGATGTCACACACCAGTCCGGGCTCAGGCCTCTTCTTTCCGCTGGCACAAAGAGAAGGGACTGAATTTCTGATAAGTCAGATTCTGTGCTCATCTGATGCTTGAAAGCTCTTCCAAGGTAGCCCTGTTGGGGAGAAGCATGCTGGTTCCCCCAACTTAATTGCCCCTCCTGATAAAGTGCAGGTGGATGTTAGAATCACAGTGGGGCTTTCAAATTCTAGGACGTAAAGAAAGGCAGGCGTTCAGCCCCTTCGCCCAAGTCTCAGAACCTGTTGTGGGGAAAGGCTCTGGAGCCAGGCAGGGAAAGAAACCGCGGGGAAGAAAGTGACTCTGCTGCTCAGAAACTTCTCTCCTTTTCCTTTATTATTTAGAGCGCACCAGAGCAGGAGTCATGCCGGATTCACCCCTCGTAGCCTAATGAGGAATTCATGCCATACATTCCGCTTTACAGATGCGGAAACCGAGATCCAGAAGCTAGGGGACCCACTGGAGTCATGGAGCCAGACAGTAACAGGGCAGAAGACTGCTAGGCCCCCAAATTCCAGCTTAAACACTAACTCAGCATGCTGACCTGCCAACCTTGATCATCTCCTTCCTCCCTTTCCCACCAGGTATTAGATTCAATTAAATTAGCAGATCCCCATCACAACAAGCCTGGCCATGCAGCCTGGCCGGAACCCAGCCAGGGCAGCGACTCCCTCTAAATTCTCCTTCTCAATATAATTCGATCTTCAATAAGTCACAGATCGCATGTGAAGTGTTTTATACAAAGCATGGTGTGTTGGCCAGAACCAAGGCTAACGGTGGCTCGTGATGATTTCATTTTCCATATAACTTCCTCTGCTTTTCCTCTGTGGCATCACTTCGCCCTCTCCATACTCTCATCTGCATTTTGTTTGATCCAGACACTTGGCTTCACATGCCGTCACCCTCCAGCAATTGCATCGCACATTTATATATATCTTATAGAATCACAGTCCTTGTGCCACGCGGCAGAGGAAAAAGGAAAACTTATAACAGCATTTCTCACCTTCCTCAAACTAATTTAGAAAATGTGCTTTAAATTAATCAGGAACAAAAGTCTGAAATCGGAGGTAGAATTTCAGGGAGGGGGGACGCTAAATAAAGAGCAAGGAAATCTTGCAACATGTTGGAAGCCTATAAATTTTATAGGTAGTTTCTTTAATAAAAACAAATTCGATTGCTAACAACACGGTATTATTAAGCCGCTAACATTTAAAAATCTAATTTGGCCTGCTCTGCTGCTGTTTATGTTGCATAGTGCGTTCACGCAGGGTAAGGAAGTCAGGTTGATGGGTTTGGTTTGCTTTCTAAACCAGGCTAATAGAGACCCCTTTAAAACCCAGCCTTTTTGCTTTCTAGGCATGCCTTGGTCCCTAATGAGTTACAGTCCCAGGTTGAAGATGGACATGGCAGAAAGAAATTTAACACACACTCCAGTGCACCCATAAACATCAAGGCCAAGGGAGAGGAGGTATGTTTCCAGTTAAGTTAAAACTCCATGAATTCAGGATTCTCCACTCACAAGACAGTAATTCTCCCTATTTCATCACTAACTTACTTCAAATGTGTTTATACAATTTATTGCTACTGAACTTCCAGGCAACTGGTGTAGAGTTAATGAAACCCAGCTTGGAGAAGCTTTGAGCTTTGAACAACTAACCACAGTTTAAATGGTTATGACATGCGGTCAAAGCCACAGCCCAGCCCCACTGCAGTTTCTGTGTTAGGACCTAGTCAAAAACCTTGTCATCTCACCTTTTGTGCCAAATAGATTGAAAAAGGAAAAAAGCGCTGAAAAATAGCCCTTCCATGTTTCTCCTGAAGGTTCCCAGCCTCAACATTCTAACACATCTATCTTACTAAATGCAAGGCAAAGTCCCTCCCCCAGGGCCCAAGTAAATATTTTAGTTACCCTCTGAATTGGCAGCCAGTCGAAATCCTGAAATCCAGTTTGGGTTTAATTGAACAGGGTCAGGCCTACATAAAGCAGTGTGAGACAGGGTGTGAGGGGGAGGCACCAAAGCGGCATTTAAAGTCAGACTCCGTGAGAGTCCAAAAGGCAATATCAGGACGCACAGATGACACTGGCCTGGAAAAGAAGTAAACTCATCTTTCTGAATTACTTGGACATTGGTTTTTTATTAGTCCCCCTTGTTGCATGGCGTCGTCCCCCAAGCTCTGTCCATGTGGGAACTCCAGGAGGCTCTCTCGTTTTAAACAGGCCCATTTTGGAAGAGTAAAGGGGAGGGACTCGACTTGCCACTGCCGCACAATAAAAGCCCCTTTTGAAAGCAGCACTTTCATTAACTTAAAGCAATCTATAGACTTAAAAGCATGGAGCAGTAAACTCCCAGAAAGGATCATAAAACAGCCAGTCTCAAGTTGGGTACACTTCAGTGCAATTTGCACGAGGCATTTTACTGTGAGCGGTGGCCGGGCCCATCTCCCTCCAGTAACCCCCTGCCCCTTATTCTGAGCAGCTTCTCTTTCTCTGGGCTTTCATGCCTTTCGCGCTCACAAAGGGGAGGCGGTAACTGGGGAGTCTCCGTGGGGTCACGGCTCCCTCCCGCCCTCCGGCTCCCGGCGGGAGAGCTCACGAATTCCAAGCCTGCAAGAAAACAGCCTTGGAGCTTTGCCCCCCGGGGCAGTCGTGAGGCCCTAGGCCGCCGCAGCCACTCGTGGGTCCCGCGTCTTCCACGTCCCAGAAGCGCCGTGTGGCTACCGGAGCCAGGGGTGCGGAAAGTGGGACCATGGGCTCAAGGTTACAAAAAGGAAATTTCAAATATTCCTCTCTGACAACCCCTTTACACACTTTTCTACCCTAGTTGGCCAAAGGGATAACCTCCCTCCCTGGCAGGACTTCTCTCCCACAGCTCAAGCTAGGCTTGAGCCATAGGGGTGAGGGAGGGGTTGGGGGGTGCCTCTCGAGTGGGAGATCACGAGTCCAGACAGGAGACCCCCCCCCCCCTTCTCTTTCCCTAAGGCCCTGAGGCCTCTGGAAGGCCGGAATGGCTGGGTGAGCGAGAGGGCTAGGGACTAGGGCTTTGCGTTATATCTTGTGTGTGAACACCATCATTTTCTCATCTTTGGGGACAGGGGGGTCGCCTAAATCTGCCTAAAATGTGAAGCCTTTGGCTTCCACCAGTTGAAGAGCCTTGAAATCCTAAAAGTCAACACGCTGGAGAAGTCCTGGGACAAGTGGGGTGAGGGTAGAAGACCCAGAGCGCCCCCGTTTCCCAGGCTAAACATCACACTGGCGGCCAGGCTTGTCGGCTTTCCGGCCGGGCCTGAGGGAAGAGCACACTGAGCCTGCCGCGCTCCGGCAAGGACGCCAGACTTCGAGCCCGCCCTGCACTCGGCCGCAGCCGGGACTCCCCGGGCGCGATGCGGCACCTCGCAGCTAGCGCCCCCGGCGCAGGCCGCGGTCCCTCGGGGCCACCCGCACCCGCCCGCCGCGCTGCGCCCGCGGCCCCCAAGTGGCTTCGAGAGCCTGAGGAGCCGCCAGGGTCAGTCCTCGGATCCGCTCCGAGCCCTGCGAGGCTGCCCTATCGCTTCACCCAGAACGTCCCTTCGATCTGTCCGCTTCCCGGAATCTTTCTCCTAGGACCGGGGTCTGCGCGCCTCAAGTCCTCTGCTCCAGATCCGCTTTTGGGGAGAAACAGCAGAAATTCGGGTCTCGCCTGCCGTGGCTCGGATCAACTACTTTCATCGCCTGCCTAAACGTTTTTCCACCCACGGAGCGTGGGGACCCTCTGGCACGACCCTCCCCAAATTCCAATAGCCTCAATCCCAGTAAAAAGCCGCGATCCCATGGCAAAATACTAAAAACGCCACCCGTTCCGCCGAGTCCAGCCTCAGATGTAACCCCAGGCCCCCAATTCCTACCTCCAGCCCCCTGCTTTGACCGAGGTGAAGATTCGATCCCTAAGCTACTCAGCAGCCCTTCAGTCCCGCTTCTGAAAACAGCCTGAATCCTACAACCCAAACTCTAGCGTGGCCCTGAAGCCCAGCCTTAATTCAGGGCTGCTGCACCACCACCAGCCACCCCCCGCCCCTCTGCCATTCCTAGCCCGTGTCCCCACCGCGCGGGAACCTCGGACTCTCGCCCAGAGCCCCGGGGAAAGGACCGCCCGTTTCGCTCGTTTCTTCCTCGGGTTCGTGAGTCAGGAGAGCCCCGCTCACCCAACCCGAAGGAAACGCAAAGTTTGCGCGGCAGACACGGGACCCTGCCCCATCCCCCTCAGCTCTCTGCTCTGGGGCACTTTCCGTCCCCCCTTTTACGAACTCGTGTCCTAGTTCTCAGGCTAGGAGGGCTCCCTATTCCCAAACCTCGCCATGGGCCCCTACGCCTCCCCGACCTCGCCAAAGACTTCCAACAATCCGCCGAAAGCCAGTTACCCTACAAATCGCCCCTCCCAGGGCGAGTGTCCCCGAGCGCGGACCCTGGGAGACCGGCTGCCCTGACCCACAGCTCGCGTTCCGCTGTCCCCACTGATCCGCCTGCAAAACCCACTCGCCCTGGCTCCCCAGGCCGGCCGGGACGCGGCCGCGGCTCCTTGACTCCGGTCACCCGGCCCGAGACTGGGGCTGCTCCCGCTCATAGCCGCCCCGAGGCAGCTCCAGGCCGGTGGCGCCGAGCAAGCGCCGGCCCGAAGGGCGCCCGAAGCCGGGAGCAGACGAACGTGGAGCGGGCCCGCCGTCCCCAGCCTCGCCCGCTGAGCGCTCAGCCCCGAGCTGTCTGCACCGGGGCTCCGGCCCGCGCGCCGGTCCCTACTCTCGGGCCCCCAGGCTCTCCCGGCGCACGGCTCCCCTCCCGCCCGCTCCGGTGTCTCGGGCCCGCGGCCGTCCGGGTCCGCAGCCCCGCTCCTCGCACCCGCGGACAATGCGCGCCCGGCCACG
>NW_024412402.1:16529019-16584429 GCF_014898765.1 Herpailurus yagouaroundi | reverse complement strand
CGAAGGGGCAGTTGAGACCTTTTCTGCACCACATCCCCGATACACTAAATACTGTTTGTCCAGATCGTCCCGGTACCCCTCAAATTCAACCTCCAAAGTTGCTTGTGGAAGACAGTCTTCACGGAGAGCCCCCTTTATAGATGGAGTTGAATCCTCTCACCTTCATGTAGAACCTCCAAAGACTTCACTAGGTGGATTTATGTCACCCCAGCCTCTGATCTGTGGTCAGAGACTCTGGCTGCTGACAGCATAATCGCTATTATATATTATACATTGTATAATAATATAATAATAATGAATGCACTTGCCCTTTTTATGTAGTACAGAAGCGGCCAGATTCTCCAACCCAGAGGCTGGAGGTCAGGCTGCCATAAACTCTCAGAGGGAAGCCCTCTTCAGACACAGGAGGGGGAGGGGAGATCCATTTGCCCCTGCCCGGGACCCCTGGAGGGAGGGTTTTCTCTCTTTCTCAGGGCTCACAGTGAGTTGCCAAAGCTTGCCGAGTCAGAGGGGAGAATCAGGCTGAATGTAAATACTTAACCCCATCAGAGAGGTGTCAGTGAGCCATAAATAGTACTGCAGGCAACAGCCATGCATCACTGATTCACACTTGTCACACCCCTCATTTTCTGAAATCTAGTTCTGCACCCAACTCTTTCTTGAAACAGGAGATCCATTGCCATGAGCTGTTAATTTTTGGAGTCTTTTTAAAAATACCGTGATTTCTACTAATACCCTTTGGATGCTTTAAACTGAACGTTGTAATTTAAAATAAATGTATCTCGCTTTAACTACATTTGTAATTTGCAAAAGCTTAAAAAATGATTACCTAAATGTAACCATCCTTCCCACAATCATTCAAAGCAAATATTTGTCCTTCACCCACCGGAAGCTCGGCTGTGTGCCAGGGCTAAGGATAAAGAGCAGAAGCCAAGAAGTTCCAGTCACAGCCCCTGCCCTCCAGGAGCATTCATTCCAGTTGAAGCAGGCAAACACCAGTACATAAAACAGGAAACAATAATCATACAAGAATTCAACAGATGACACAAGCCAGTAAATACTTAAGAAACAAATAAATCAACAATATGTCAAATTCCAGGCGTTCCACATCTAAATGTTGGCTCTGTCAGTGAGTAGAGATGGGACAGAGTGAAAACTAAGTCTGTAGAATTCATTTCACATACTGTGCAGTCTCTCCCCCATAATCCTCCTGAGGATGAAAAGGAGGATGGAGAGAGGCACACACGTCATGTAAGTCACCAACACAGCAGCATTAGGACCAAACAGGAGTTCCTACCAATCCTAGTCATCACTCTTAAATGTTGGCAGTTCCTACGGCTTGGTTCTGGGCCCTTTGCTCACTCTGTGTGCACGTGATTTGTCTTTAGGATAAGCAGTTCATACTGGCCCACGTTGTCTCCTCTGAGCTGTAGACATGTATCGCCAATGGCCTAACTGAGTCCTGTCAATATCAGCCCATGAATAAAACTTAAACTTGTCTGTGTTAGTCTGCTCAGGCTGCCATAACAAAGTGCTACAGAGCAGGTGGCCCAAACAGCAGATAGCTACTTTCTCGCACTTCTGGAGACTGGAAGTCCAAGATCAAGGTGCCAGCAGGATTGGTTCCTGGTGAGATCTCTCTTCCTGGCTTGCAGATGGCACCTTCTTGCTTTGTCCTTACATGGCCTTTCCTCTGTGTGCACCAGAGAGATAGCAATGTCTGGTGTCTTTCTCTTCTAAGTGCACCGTTTGTATTGGATTAGAGACCCACCCTTATGACTTCCTTTAACTTTCATTACCTCCTTAAAGCCCCTATCTCCAATTATAGTCACATTGGGAGTTAGAGCATCAACATGTGAATTTAGGGGGAGACACAATTCAGTCCACAACACTGTCCATACACCAGTTCCCTCTATTCTCAACTTAATTCTTTTCTTTGAGTTCTTTGAGATTGGGGACAATACCTATTTCATCTTAGAATCCTTAGAACCTTGGTACGGTGCTTAGTCCACAAAACATATTAAGGAACTACTTGCTGAGTTGACTTGAATGGAACTTCTTTCTCCATCATTTCCCCATCCCAGTTGAGGGCCTTATCACCTGGAATGCGAATTCCAGTCACCTGCAATACAAATATTTTGATGATTTCCTAATTGGCCTAATGTCACCAACATCCCTAACACTTCCTATATACTATCACCAGGGTGTTCTTCCTAAAACAAAGGTTGGATCATACCCTGGTTTCCCCTCAAGAAACCACTGCCTCTAATATTTAGCCTAAAATGTTTATTGGACCTTATAATCAAAAGTAGAGACTTGAATGCCACATTCCTTAGCATGGCACTCAAGTTCCACCTCCTCATCTGGCTGTGATCTACTTTTCAGGCTAATCTCCTGTATTCCTGCCTACATCTCCCCATCACCACCTTCAATGGTTCTCAGTGCTGGCCCGTGGACTTTCTGCATAAGAATCTTTGTGGAACTTCTCTATAGTTCTGGGTTCCTGGTTTCCAATCCTGGAACCAGTTGATCTGGATAAGGGCCTAAGAATCTATATTTTAAAAGCTGCTGCATGAAGAGAATGAAAAGACAAGCCACAGAATGGGAGAAAATATTTGCAAGAGACACATCTGATAAAGGCCTGTTACCCCCAAAATATAAAGAACTCTTAAAATTCGACATTAAGTGAACAAACAACCCAGATGAAAAACGGGCAAAAGATCTGAACAGACAACAGATGCACAGATATACAGATGGCAAGTAAGCATATGAAAGAGGCTCAACATCATTTGTCATTAGGGAATTGTAAATTAAAACAATAAGGTATCATTAACACCTATTAGAATGGCCAAAATCCAAAACGCTGACAACACCAAATGTTGGCAAGGATGTAGAGCAGCAGGAACTCTCCTTCACTGCTGGTGGGAATACAGGACAATATAGCTACTTTGGAACATGCTGTAAGTTTCTTACCAAACTTAACGTACTCTTATCATATGATCCAGCAATGACACTTAGTATTTACTCAAATGAATTTAAAACTTACGTCCACACAAAAACCTGCACACAGAAGTTTACAGCATCTTCATTCATAATTACCAAATCTTGGAAACAACCAAGATGTCCTTCGGTAGGTGAATGGATAAATAAACTGTGGTACGTCCAGACAATAGAATATTATTCAGCACTATAAAGGAAATAAGCTATCAAGCCGTGAGAAAACATGGTGGAACTTTAAATGCATATCACTCAGTGAAAGAAGCCAATCTGAAAAGGCCACATAATATAGGATTCCAGCTATGTGGCATTCCATAAAAGGCAAAACTATGGGGATCGTAAAGGATCAGTGGTTGCCAGGGTTGGTTGGGGGTGGAGGTGGGGATAAACAGGCAGAGCACAGAGGATTTTTAGCTCAGTCAAGTACTCTATATGCTACTATAATGGTGGATACATGTCATACATTTGTCCAAATCCACAGGATGTACAGCTCCAAGAGTGAACCCACATGAACTATGGGTAGTGATGGGTCAATACAGGTTCATCAATTATAACAAATGTTCCATACAGGTGGGGGATGTTGCTAATGGGGGAGGCTGTACATGGTGGGTGGGGTTGGGGGGGGACAGGGAGTACGTGAGAAATCCTGTACTCTGCTCAATTTTGCTGTGAACCAAAAACTGCTCTAAAGCTTATTAATTAAAAAGAAAAAACCCACTGCAATTGAGAGGTTTGGGCACTTCCATTTTGGCCGGCCCTGGGGCTCATGGATGGCAAGACAGCCAGTGACCTCTTGGCCCTCCCTGCACCTGCTCACACTCTTCCCTCAGCCTTGAATTTTACTTCCCCCTTTCCCTACCCACCAAAATCCCATCTGATGTTGAGAGTTAGCTGAAATACCACCTCTTTTCAAAACTTCCTTGGCTTCCCCCAGGAAAGAACAGCAGCTTTGGAGTCAAAATGGCCCTGGCTTGAATCTTCACCCTATCACGAAATAGCCACGTATCTGGGAAGTCACGGACATTGTCCGAGTCTCAGCTTCTGCCTTTGTGAAATGAGGATGATAACAGTATCCAGCTCATGAGCCCATGGAGATTAGATAAAATAATGAAGGCAGAGCTCAGCACAGTCCCCGGCACATGGGAGGCTCTCTAACAAATGGAGCCATTAGATTTAATAGCCCTTACCCAGGGCCTCCACTGCACTTGCCTGTGCCTTTATTATAGTGCTTATTTAATTGGCCTGAGGAAGGCAGATATTGTTTACTGAGTATACTGTGACAGGCTCCGAGGGCTGTAAACACAGATAATGGGAGCAAAGAAAGGGAGGAAGGGGTGCTTACTCTTCTCGTAAGGCCTCCTTCCTGACCCTGGAACCAGGTGGGACTGGGGCACTGGGGGCAGGGGGGCTAGGGCCAAGCCAAGAAGATTCTGCTCCTGATTAAATGCATGGGGGCACACCCCTTAGAGATGGGCTGGGGGACTTGTACAATGTGCAAATGCAGACACTACATGTCTCCCAAAAGGTGGGGCTCCTGCATTCTGCTGTGAGGTGGAAGTTGGGATGTCTAGGCTCCTTGCCCATATCTGATTCACTTTTCTGACCCTGGAAAAGCCTCTCCACTCCCCCATTTCACTCCCACCCTCTGGAGCATGAGGGATGCAACCTATCCTCTGGGCACACAATAGGCAATTAATTGGGTCATGTCTCTAACTGGCTTCTCTAATATAGGAACAATATAGTCCCTAAAGCCATTCCAAAAACCCCACCTTTCTTATGGTAGTGATGTACATATGGGAAGTTTCTTCAGGCACTGCCCCCCCAACTCTTTTTCCCTGTGTGTCTGTCTGTCTCTGTCTCTGTCCCTCTGTCTCAAGCTACCCAGCCCTAACTCCAGATGAGAGGCTCCGTGGGAAGCAGGAAAGGAAAGAGAAGAGTTGTAAGTGATTCTGCAGCTCTTTCCAGTTTCTAGCAAGGGATGGGCAGTATCACAGCCAGTTTGACAGAACTGAGAAAGAGAATATTTAGATTGTAAAATGCTATGAGTTCCAAAAAGAGCCACTTGTGGGAAATGGCATCCCAAGAGTTTGGCCACAAAACTTTGAGAAAGGAAGGTATAAACCTTTGCTGTCCACCCCCCCCCCCCCACAGTGGCCACTAGCCACGAGTAGCTTCTGAGTACTTGAAATGTTCCAATGGTCCAAATGGTCCAAATTGAGATGTGCCACAAGTATAATCATGGATTTAGAAGACTTCGTATGAAAAACGTAAAATATTTCATTAATAATCATTTTATATGTATTGAATCGATATTAGTTTGGATTTATTGAATTAAATTAAAATAGGCTATTAAAGATATTTTCACCTGTTTCTTTTACCATTTTAATGGGACTGCCAAAAATTTTTAAATTACTCTGTGACTTGTATTCTATTGTTATTAAAGTCTCTCCTCTGGGCTTCGTTTTTGTCTTGGTATAAACTATGTTTGGATGCTGAAACCTTTACCATTTATCATGTATCATCTGGCTCACCGGCTCTCCAATCTACTCTGCTTCCCACCAGCACCACACAGGACCAGCTGAGGGGGGCTGGAGTGGGGGAAGGCCAGCAGGACATTCAGTGGCTCCTCCCTCAGACCCTTGAAGTTGCTAGGACCACCCCTCCTCCACCGGCAGAGTTACATGTAGTCTTGAAATGTCTACTCTCTTCAAAACAAAGACTGCCCCTTGAAGACCTGTACTGACCCCTCATCCCCATCTCCTTCAGCTACCTCATCACCTTCACACCTGTTGCCCCTGCTGTGACCATGACCGTGCTCTCCCTTGGCTCTATTTGCATTCTTACCACTTCACCATCACCTCTTCTCGTGGAACTGCCCTGTGTCCTTCTGCTTATACACTGGACCATCTCCTCCCTGTCTCCAGGGATGAACCCAACCAGCATTTGTTGCCTCTGATGCTGCATCCAATCTCTAAGCTTCCCTGAGCTGAGGATTTTGCATGGCCAAGTTCCCAACTCTATTCTGGCAGCTGGACCTACAGCAGCCAGACTGCAGGGCTCAGAGAACCAAGTAACAGCACTGGAAAGGGGTGAGGCCACATCACCTGCAGAGGCCAGTCCTGTCTTACCACGATGCGGGGGGGGGGGGGAGAAAGAGTGATCAAATGAAGGAACAAGATACCCAACTTACCCAGCACGGGAAGCATGGTTCGCTTAGCAAGGAATGATAAAACAAAGCACCAACAATAATAATAGCTAATATATATTGATGATTTGCTCAGTGCCACACTCTAAGCTAAGTGCTCAACATGCACTGCCTAATCACATTCCCATGGCATCCCCATGGGGCTTAGATAAAGGGAGTAACTTGTCACCAAGTGACAAGTGTGTGGACTCAGGCAGGCTGCCTCCACAACCCATACCTGGAACTACTATGCTGCACTGCTTCCTCATAAGCATCACCGTTCAGGCTCTCATTCATTCATTCATTCACTGGTTCACTCATTCACTGTGCATACACTGACAGCCTTTAAGAAATGTACCAGGAGGTGGACTCCCATCCAGCATCTAGGCTGGCCAGGCCCATGCTAGGTCCTCCGGCTATAAAGAGGAGTAAAGCACAATCCCTGAACTCAGAGATCTCAGGTTTTCAGCAACCAAGGGAGATGTAGGAAAGCCTAACTCTGTCTTCAGATCACACTGTTCTATAGGCAGAGAAACTGAGACCGGGCAGGAGGGGAAGGATAGGTCAACCTCAAATCTTTCCTGACTTAATGGGGCAAGTGAAGAGTCCACTTGCATTGTCTAACCAAACCAGGGTTTGTCATCCAGCCCCACCCTTCCCTGGAGACTTTGCAAACATGCTATGTCACTTCTTGGCCACAGGTGCCCTTGACAGACTCAGCATGTCTTCTGCCTGGATCCCCATTGGCTGCTCTCGTAATGCACAGTGGGAATGTCAACACTCAAGTCAAAACTCAACCATTCCAGAAACTCTACTTAATTTAGACACACATGTCCTACATCCTTCTGGATTTGTGGGCTCACATTTCCACTATTGTAGCATACACTTGAATGCTGCTTTGTACATGTTCTTAAATTTCAAATATGTATACATTAGCTCCCCAACATGATTCTGAACTTCTCAAAGGCAAGGATTAAATGATTTTCTTATATCTCCAAGCATTTGGTAGGAACCTCAGCCTGTGTGAATGCTGATGGCTTGATCCACTGCACACAGACATAACGGTGTGTGTGTGTGTGTGCCTGTCTGTCTGAACCAATATGTACAGCAGAAGTATTTATGAGTACAAGTATCAGTGTAAGTATGTGTGGATGAATTCTCCAGCTATTACAGTTATGGAAGCT
Source organism: Herpailurus yagouaroundi (assembly GCF_014898765.1). Taxonomy (NCBI): domain Eukaryota; kingdom Metazoa; phylum Chordata; class Mammalia; order Carnivora; family Felidae; genus Herpailurus; species Herpailurus yagouaroundi. The sequence goes on along the minus strand of NW_024412402.1, from coordinate 16,577,064 downwards.
TAGATACACATCAGCACAATCCGTCAATTTCCAGATGTTATCTCTCATGATAATTTCCTGCCAAATCTTTGAGTTGCAATTAAGAAAGTAGATAATTTGAAACATTTTCCTCTGCATGTTGAGATGGATTATAATCCTAATTTGATAAAGACTCTTAATGACTCATTAGCCACCCTTGGCTTCTCCTCAGGTCATCTAACTTCCCAGGCACTGGGAGGCAGCAATGCTCAGGCCATTACATGTTATTGCTTTAGTAGCACTAAAATCAAAAGACACTACAAAGCCACAATGGCGACACTACAAAGCCACAATGGCGTGCCACAGTGCCACAGCACCATAGCCCTTGAATTCTCTTTTCATCAGCTCCTAGATTTAGTCGTCGGATTTGCTTTTCCTGGCTCTGAACAAAGCCTCTAATTTGCTGATAACCAAAATGCTCTCCCTAGGATCTTTGCACACTGCCCTAAGGCTTTGTAGCCTTCCATCTGCATAGATAGCGGCAGAGGGAGTCACCATCCTCAAACCTCTGGCTCCTAGCCCCATCACAATTTGTTTCCTAGGAAGTGATCCCCAAGTCCAAAGGGTAGGGTTCCTGGGACCAAGAACTATTTCAAGTTGTTTACGGATGATAACTATGTAATAGCTCCCTTTCTTCTTTGGCTGACCAGGGATCAGAAAGCCCAGAAAGCCTTTAGGGAGGTTACCCAACCCATTCATTCCCTTCTCTCCTGACAGAGTGGCACCTCTTCCAGTCCCAGGCGTAAGAGCACTTATTGGGATGAGCACTGGGTGTTGTATGGAAACCAATTTGACAATAAATTATATCAAATAATAATAATAATAATTAAATGTTTCACAGAAGCCAAAGCCACAGTTTTCTTTGGGTCACCCACTCTAGAATTTCAGAACCCTGACTCTCAGAAAGTTCTTACTCATACACAGACTCATGTGAACATGTGTGCAGCATACACGTACAGATGTTCATGCAGGATGCACATCCACACATCACAGAAGCACAGAGACAGCATGCATACGTGTGTAAAGATTTCTTTGAATAGCCCTTGACCCTGAGATCTGGTAAGTGAGTAAGGAGGAGAGGGAGGCTTAGTCGATCAGCAAACATATCTTTTCTGCATGCCTACTACACGCTAGGCACTGTGCCAGGTGCTGGGGCACAATGTGGCACAGAGAGGAGAACCTGGTGGTGACCAAACATAGCTGGACCAGTGCTTACTGCGCTCAGGAGTTGGAGCAGGTGGGGGTGGCATCCGTGGTCCCCATCAGACTTCTGAGCCAAATTCCATTACATTCCTCCCCCATGTGTGTTCTCACCCCTGTCCCTGCTCTACTTTATCCCTGTTGTCTACAGGGTAGGCTTGGGCGAGATAAAAAGCCTCCACTCCCCCACCCCACTCCCGCCCTGCACTTTCGATCAACGTGACAAATGCTCTCTGGGCAGGACCCCTGAGGCTGTCTTCACTGCCACCCACCCCTCCTTCCTTCCCAATGAGTCCAGGGAGATCTGAGCAGAGGGGTGATGGATAGCCTTGTCTTATTGTTCCAGATTCCGAATCCAACAGGGGCCTGGGAGAGCTGTATAAATCAGAGCCTGGGCTGGGCTCTAACCAGCGTGAGGGCTCAGCAAGAGGAATGGAAAGCGAGGGACCATAAAACTGTCTGTGGGCTAAGTCGTTTCATTTCAAGTCAGGGCCAGGGAGAGAAAATGTTTGGTTCTTGGGAGACAGACTCATTTGAAGAGGATGGATAAGCTGGTGGAGGTCTGCCTGTCTGCATGCTCAGAGAGAAGGGGCCTGAGAGAGGCTGGTCCCACAGGAGGGCACTGGATGAGTCCTCGTTTCGGTGTTCACTCATTCCACTACTCAAGAGGGGTGGGGTATGCTCATGTCCCACACTCTGATGACGTTTGGAAAAATTAGTCTCTAGCGAAGATAGATTTTTCACCCCAGATGGCTGAGAAACTATAATTTTCCCTTCTTTGAGCTAGGAACAGCAGCGTGGGGGGTGAGAGGGGGGGTAAAAAAAAAAAAGGCAATGCTGGGCATTGCTCTAACCAGCATCAAACCAGGATCAGATAGAGGGAGGAGTCGTTCCCATTTCATTTACCGAAACTTGAATGGAGCAGCTACTGTGTATCAGACATCGAGCTGGGTAGCAGGGGGCACAGAATCACGTGGCCCTGCTCTCAAGGAGCTCCTAGTCTAGTGGGAGAGACAGAGAGGCAGTCTCATAAATCAGTGGCATGTAATTCAGTGTCCATTATCACAGCACCTATGACAAATCGCTGCACTTACTGATTTGCCTGTCATTCTCTCATTAGACTGGAAGCTCCTTGAAAGGAGAAAGGGAAGGAACCAATATTTAAGTGCTAATTATAGGCTCCCAATAGGCACTTTATAGTCATTTTATATCCACCATAACACTTCATGGCATATCTTATTATCCTCATTTTACAGATAGGAAGATTGAGGCTTAGAAAGGTTAATTCAGGGGCGCCTGGGTGGCGCAGTCGGTTAAGCGTCCGACTTCAGCCAGGTCACGATCTCGCGGTCCGTGAGTTCGAGCCCCGCGTCGGGCTCTGGGCTGATGGCTCAGAGCCTGGAGCCTGCTTCCGATTCTGTGTCTCCCTCTCTCTCTGCCCCTGCCCCGTTCATGCTCTGTCTCTCTCTGTCCAAAAAATAAATAAACGTTGAAAAAAAAAATCATTTTAAAAGAAAGGTTAATTCACTTGCTCAAGGCCAAAGACAGTATGTGGGAGAGCCAGCACTCAACCCAAGTTGGCATGTTCCCACACACTGCCCAGAGTTTCACTCATCTTGTGCCTTTAGCTCCGGAAGCAGTATCGAACTCAGGAAGCTGTTGATTATACAAGGGAGGGAGGGGTAGAGAGGAGTGTGTGGCTAATGTGGGGTGGGTGGGTCAGGAAGACTTTGCAGAGGAAGGGATTACTGAACAAATAGAATAACAAGTAGAACAAGTAGAATTGGTCAAAATGACAAGAGATGAAAGTCAATGTAGGTGGAAACCCATGTGTAAAATGACATGGTGGCATGAAATAGCATCATGTGTGTTAGCCATCTATTCAAAAGTTCCCTGCTGCATCCATGACCTCCTCTACCCCTCCAGTTCCAGGCCTAAGGAACAAGAGCTCAGCAGTGACCCAACAGGACATCTGTACTATGCAGTGCAGTATGTTTCTTTTGCCGTTATTGTTGTTATCTTTCCTGGGACTAGATTATAAGATCCAGGTAGGATCCAGTCTGCTTTACTCATAAGTATAATTCCAACTTCTAGAATGGTGCCTGATTCATTTTGGAATGAGTGACAGAAGTGGACCAGGAAAAGGGGCTGTTCTCTACATCTCTGCCTTCCCACGAAGCTGGTATAATTGGGCCAGACTAGGAGTCTGTTTGGGGTCAGGGAAACCATTTGAAGGCCAGACAGGCATTGAGATGAAGTGAGGCCCAGGGTTCTCGAGCAGTTGGCAGAGGCTGGCCCTGCCTTCTCTGTCTTCCCTGCTTCCTCCTCTCTAGTCCAGGAGCCAAAACTAGGATGTGGGCTCAGAGAAAGGGGGCCACAGAACTGACCTTGGACCTGCCCCTAATCTTCAGCTTATGCTAACAGGATGGGTCTTTGTGGGGCAGAAGCCTGAGGAACACCAATATTTAAGGAACAACACAAAGCTGAGGAGCCTACAAGGGAAACTGAGGAGAGCCCAGGGAGCTGTGAGACCCAAAATGACACCCAGTCACCCACCCATATTCTTCTATAGCTTAGTGGCTATCACCCCACAGAAGCCTGTGGATCACCATTCAACTTCTAGAAATGACAAAGGCATCAACCAAGGACAAGAATGACAGAGAAAAAAACAGTGGGCTAAAGAGTTTCACAATTAGTTTTAGTTTTAGCTTTTGTTTTATTTTTTTTAAGTTTATTTATTTATTTTGAGATGGTGGAGGGGCAGAGAGAATCCCAAGCAGGCTCTGCACTGTCAGCATAGAGCCTTATATGGGACTCAAATTCAGGACCTGTAAGATCATGACCTGGGCCGAGATCAAGAGAAGGTTACTTAACGACTGAGCCACCCAGGAGCCCCCACAATTAGTTTTTTAAACAAAACAAAGAGGGAAGATTGGTATTGGATCCACAGAAAGAGTAAAGTCACAAGCCAAGGGCCTACAGTGGGGACTGATTCACTCTGCAGAGCCCTGAAAGGTTCAGACCTCAGAGGCTCTAAGCACCATGGTCCTGGGGCCAGACACCCAGATGGACAGGGGGCATTGGTAGGAGCTCTGTTTATAAAAGGGGTTTCCACTCTCCCCACACAGCCAGTAAGCTATATTTCTTTACCCTCCAGCAAATGAGACTTTTCTTTGGAGGAACTGAATAAGAACAATATTGGAGTTGGGAACACCAAGTATGGTGGAGGGTGAATGAATTAAGGGAGATCTGCATGCTAAACTGTGTGACCTTTAGCCCTTTCTCTGGCCTTGCTAGCAACTCCCCACACCACTAACCAATAGATTGGAAGATTCTTTGAACAACTGAAAAGCTACAGAGAGAACTCCAGTTACTGATATTTGAAGTTCCCTCAATAAAAAGACTTACTTACTTTTTTTTTTTTTTAATGCTTATTTATTTTTGAGAGAGAGAAACAGAGTGCAAGTAGGCGAGGGGCAGAAAAAGAGGGGGACACAGAATCCGAAGCAGGCTCAAGGCTCTGAGCCATCAGCACAGAGCCCAATGGCTCAAACCCATGAACTGTGAGATTGTGACCTGAGCTGGAGCCGGACGCTTAGCCAACTGAATCACCCACGTGCCCCAAAAGATTCACTTTTCACTTGATCACACTATGTAAAGTCCACTAGTTAACAAACTATACTATTTACATAATAAGTTTCCAAAATCAACTTTCAGTGCCTCCTTCTTAAATATAAACAGTCAAGAATCAGAAGATACTTAAAGAAAGATTCAAACTTGATAAAAGGAGACAGATATAACCAGAAAAAAAGATCTGACGTGATAGAGATTTTGCAAGGAGGAATAAAAAAAAAATTCAAAAAGGGCAATAACACCCATTCAAGAAGATAAGAGGAAAGGTTGCATCCAAAAAACAATAAGGGATTACAATAAAAAAGAAAAAAAATTAAATGAAAAAAGCCTCTCTGAAATTAAAAAAAACTCATAAGATTTAGAAGACAAAGTTGAGGAATACTTCCAAAGAGGGAAACAAAAAAGAGAGACTTAAATAATAGGAGAGAAATAAAATATATTAATCTAATTATCCCAGCAAAAAGAATGAAAAAAAGGTATCTACCAAAGCCCATCACCATCATCGTGATTTTATGAGACTGACATGCTGCCTACTCAACTTAGGTAGCCAGTTATTCTGATTTAAATCAGGAGGGATAAGTAAAAATTCCTATAATCTTCTAAGGAGAAAAAGAAACAGGTAAAGGAAACAAGAATAAGACTATTAAACTTCTTCAAAAGTAGCATTACGTGTTAAAAGACAACAGAGAAATGCCTTCTAAATTCTGAAAGAAAATATTTTTAAATCTAGAATTCTGTACTCAAGTAAATGATCAATCACACATCAGAGTAGTGTAGAGATATTTCCAGATAGCCAATGACTCAAGACAATTACTTCTTTTTTTTTTAATTTTTTAAAATGTTTTTATTTATTTTGAGACAGAGAGAGACAGAGCATGGGCAGGTGAGGGGCAGAGAGAGAGGGAGACACAGAATCTGAAGCAGGCTCCAGGCTCTGAGCTGTCAGCACAGATCCCAACGTGGGGCTCAAACTCACAGACTGCGAGATCATGACCTGAGCTGAAGTCAGATGCTTAACCAACTGAGCTACCCAGGAGCCCCAAGACAATGACTTCTAAAGTACTCATTCTTAAGAAATTATTGGAGAGGGGCTCTGGGCTGGCTCAGTCAGTAGAGCATGTGACTCTTGATCTCAAGGTTGTAAGTTTCAGCCCCACATTAGGTGTAGAGATTACTTAAAAATAAAATCTTTAAAAAAGAGAGAAGTTATTGGAGAATGGAAGTTAGCAATTTAGTTAGGTGATAATGTAATAAAGAAGACAGAGAATTCAGGAAATAGGGACTCCAACATAAGAAGGCAGTAAAAGAAATATTCAAAATGATGGTAAAGGGAAGCCTCAGAATAAGTTATGTAGTATTCTAATTCTAAAATCAGCCAATCCAGATTGGAACAGAGAAACAAAAGGTTCTTAGAGAGATAACTGTAAGGGGAAAAATGGGACAGATGAGCTTGAGTGTATGCAAAATAGTATTACCAGGTATGTAGTAGAGTTGTTGAACCATTAGAAAAAAAATAATTATAAGCACATTTGGACATCAGATCAATAAAAAAGGAGGCAGTTATTAACTCCAGGAAAAACAAAGAATTGTACAAAAGAGGACACATAATCACAGTGCACTACTTGATGCAGGAGTAAATAATATTTGCATAATCATTAGTATATAAACACTAAACATCAATTTAACAAAAAAAAAAGTTTATGTTGGGAGAGATAGAATGAAGGGGACATGCAGGGATGGCATTGGGGGAAACTAAGTTCTCATCTACCATGACAGAGTCAATATATAATTTCGAGGGGCGTGTGGGTGGCTCAGTCGGCTAAGCGTCCGACTTCAGTTCATGTCATGATCTTATGGTTAATGGGTTCAAGCCCTGCCTTGGGCTCTGTGCTGATGGTTCGGAGCCTGGAGCCTGCTTCAGATTCTGTGTCTCCCTCTTTCTCTGCCCCTACCCCACTTGCACTCTGTTTCTCTCTCTCAAAAATATATATACATTAAAAATGTTTTTAAAAACATGTATAAAATATATAATTTCTAAAATTAATAAATCAAGAAATAGTAACATAAGCATATTACTTAAAAACATGGCAATATATACAAATGACAAACGAGCTGTAAGAGTTGAGGTTGACTGCCTTGGAGAATGGAACATGGGAATGTGAAAGGCTGAAGCAAGGCAACTGCTGATTTCCAAACTATGCATATATATTCTTTGATTAAAATGAAAATTAAATTTTTGAAAAAGAGTCTCTATGGCTCACATACAGTCCAGCTTAGTAACTTCTCATGATATAACAACAGATGATAATCTGGGGCCAAATTTCTGGCCAAAATAAATGAAGCATTTTTATGTCAGTGTCTGCATATATCCCTTGGATATATGGAGACCTGACACAGTGGCCAGTGGTCAATAGGCTTCAAAGATTAAGAACTCTGATCCTGACCCACAGTTGTGGACATTACAGGCAATTCTCAAACATACCATATTTCGTGTCTGGACATGCTGGTCTCTCTGATTAGAAGAAACAAACCTCCCAAGCCCCTAACAAGGTGAACTTCTCTTCAACCTTTAAAACTCTTCTCAGCTATCACCTCTCCTAGAAAGTCCTTCCTGATGCCTCCTCTCTGAAGAGTTACTTGTTCCCTCTTTCAGCCTACTTCTGAATCATCTGCGTCTCCATCCAGCAAAGCATCCAACCCCGTGTGATTCAGTTGGAAATAAGCTGTCTCTCCAGCTCCTCTGTGATCCTCTCTCTAGTCATCAGCTTGTGCTAGTTATGCTGCAGGATAAACAACCACAGAATCTCAGTCACTCACCACACAAAGGTTTATCTCTCATCATGTTATATATTGGCTGTGGCTGTGGCTGTGGCTCTGGCTCCACTCCATGTTTTCTCTTTCTGTGGGTCTTATTCTGGACATGCCATTCTCCTGGCAGAAAGAAAAGAGAAAATGTGTGTGGGACCACAAAATGTTCCCGAAAGCCTCTGCTCAAAAGTGACATATCACTTCTGCTTAATTTCCATTGGCCAAAGCAAGTCACATGATGAAGTCTGATGTCAATGGCACAGATAAGCATAATCCTGTCACAGGGAGAGGCAGTAAACAATAGGGTATAATAATACCATCTACGACAATCTGCTTGGTGGGACCCACATCTTATTTTCATATCCTGCACCTAACACAGTGTTTGGCACCAAAGTAGTATTCAAGGCATCTTCGTTGACTTGAACAGAATTGTCAAATAATAACTTAGCCTCATATACAACCTGAGAACAGAAGGAGATTTGAAAAGGGCCTAAAAAAATGAAAAGGGCTTAACGTAGAGCTGGAAGGGTACCAACAAGCTCATGGTATGTGGAACAGCACTGAGTTTGGAGCCGATACACTTGGGTTTCAGGTCAGACTCTGAAAGTCATTTCACCTCTCTGGGCTCATCTTTAAAATGAAGGAGATGAGGGCACCTGGGTGGCTCAGTCAGTTAAGCTTCTAGCTCTTGGTTTCGGCCCGGGTCATGATCTCACAGTTCGTTAGTGTTAGTTCGAGCCCCACATAGGGCTCTGCGCTGACAGTGCAGAGCTTGCTTGGGATTGTCTCTCTCTCTCTCTCTCTCTCTCTCTCTCTCTCTCTCTCTCTCTCTCTTTCTCTCTCTCTCTCTCTCTCTCTCCCTCTCTCTCTGCCCCTCCCCTGCTCATGCTTGCTCTCACTCTCTCTCAAAATAAATAAATAAACTTAAAAAAAATAAATAAAATGAAGGTGATGAGGTAGAGGATCTCTAGGATCCTTTTCAGTTTTAACCTTTTGGGAGTCTGTCATAGAACACCTCAACCTGGTTTCCTTAGGACCTGCTTGCCAATCCGCCGACTTCTATTACGGTACCCAGTTCTATACAACTGAGAAGGAAATAAGCCCCAAAGTCACATCGCAGGCTAAAATGAATTTCTAAAAACCGAAAATTCGATGATGACAATAAAAGAAAATAAAATTACACTTCTGAAATGAATGTGTTTTCGACAAACATGTTAAGTGGCAAATGTTTTCTTTAAAACAAACCATTTTCTGTTTTGAGCACATTGTTCTAGACAGAGGAGAATCCATTACACGAAAGCTACTTATCACGACATTACAGAGGGGTGATTATACATCTGAATGTCCCCACTCTGAGTTCTGGTTCACAAATGGAAATCATCACATAAGTAGAAGCCATCTCACACATAGTGAGAGTTTGTTGTTTGTGGAATGAATAAATATGTGTCTTGGCTGAACTCCTTGGGCTATTGAAGCTATCATTACCAATCCAATGCAGCCCTATTGCTCTGTATCTGGACCTAGTCATACTTTTTTTTTTTTTTTTAAGTTTTTAGGAAAAAAAAAACTAAGAAAGGGTTGAGAAATCCTGTAGCTCATGGGCTGATGTACTAAGAGAATTATTTAACAGCTACTGGGTCCTAAGCCCTGTGTTCTCAACAGTAGAAAGCAAATATTGTGATGATCCTGTTTGATTAGAGAAATTTGTACTCTTAAGTTTCCACCCATAAACCACAGATGTCAGCCCATGTACCCACCACCACCAGACAATAACAACATGTACATATCATTCAGTGTATGCCAGGACTGTTCTGAGTTCTTTACATATATTAACTCATAACAATCATAGCAACCAGAGGCAATGGGTACTGTTACTATCTCCATTTTACTGATGGGGGAATCAAAAGTACAGAAAGGTTGATTAACCTGCCCAAGGTCACACACTGACTGGCGGGGCTAGGCTTTGAACCCAGGCAATCAGGCTCCAGAGTCTGTTCTAAAGTCCCTTCTGCATTATATTGCCTGGGGGCGGAGCATGCTACCAAATGAGTCGGGATCATTCTTGGATATAGATGTAGCCTGGAACCATAAGCATACCATCACTCCCTCACCCTTAAAGACCCTTCCCACCTGTCCCTGCACCAGCCTAGGAGTCTGTGACTCCCACCCTCTGATCGTGGGTGCATTGAGGGAAGTGAGTGTGACTAGCTCCCTCAAATACCAGAAAGGGTAATTTTTCAGGTGTATATCATCTGTCCTTATCCATTTCCAAGTTTCTGGACTGCATGTCCCCTTGCCTGGATGAGTGTCAGGAAAGGTAACCGAGCCCTGATACAGCAAGGTCCAGTTTCTAGTAGCCAGAGCACTGCAATCAGCAGGCAGGGCTCTTTCCTATAAAAACCAATCAATACTGTCCCATCCCACATCCTCAACCTTTCCTGCTCCTCGGTCTATAACTGCTATTGATTACATCAGAGCAGGGAAGCAAATGCCAAAATATATCAATCACCAAGGTGGCAAAGAGACTTTATTAAAACCATTACACCTTCTTCTATTTTCCTGCCCACCCCTGTTTCCTCAGCCCAATGGCCATTTCTTTTGGAAGGTTTCCAAGAACTTTGCAGACATGATCTGATGGCTGGTGGAATTTCCTCTATTTGGGGAAAATTTAGACCCAGAGAAGGAGCAAGAACAAGTCCCATGGTGAGAAGATGGAAACCAGGTGTGTGAAAATATGTGCATGTGTCTGTGCGGTATATATATGTGAAAATGTGCACGTACATATGTTTGTTTAAAGAAAAACCTAGAACTTAGTCACATTTCAGAAACATTTTGTAATTATCGCTGAAATTTTTACAAATCAATTCCTTCTGGTCGCTTAATGTCCTTCACTAAGTGGTTTAATTGTGAAATTTCACTTTATAATTGGGTTCATTTTAATGCAGAAAGAGGTAGATTTGCATAAGCAAATGACAAACACTTAACAAAATCCATTAGCAGAGAAGCAGGAATCCGAAGAGCCACACACCCTGGGTTGTTGGTTTCCAGTCAAAACCTGTGCTAAGGAAGTTGCTGGCCAAACCCAGACCAACCTCTGCGGCCCCTAACCAGACAGAGGGGAAGGACGAAAGGCATTTCAAATGCCTTCATGTATTATTAGGATAGCCTGTCAATGTGGCAGGAGAGACAAGGTGAAGGAAAATTTTTGCTTGTCAGTGAAAGACCAGATTCTTTGCAACTCCAGGCAAGGATTTAAAAAGGATCACCAGTTTTACCCAGCTCCTTGACAGTTCTTTTTCCAGGTGAAGAGTCCTGGACTCAGAGTAGAAGGGAGTAGAGAGACTCTGATTTCTGGTCCTCATTCTGCCACTAACCAGCAAGGATCTTCCTGGTGAGGCCTCCATTAGATCGTATCTGAATATCTGTTTCTTAAAGCTCCTACTGTCATTACCAGTAATTGACAAATTCTTTCACTCATTCACTCAACAAATATATATTGAGTCCTTGCTAGGAACGGGTCCTATAGGCATTACAGAGAATCACAAGGAGATGGGGTGAGGGCTAAACTAAGAAATATAAATAAACAGTAGAGAAGGTCCTGCCCTCATGGAACTGATGTTATGGACTGAATTGCGTCCCCTTAAAGTTTACAGGCTGACAGGACTAGTGTCCTTCTGAGAAGAGGAAGAGACACCGGCGATCTCCCTCTCTCCATGCACACACAGAGAGGATGCCATGGGAGGGCGCTGTGAGAAGATGGCCAACTGCAAGCCAGGAAGGCATGCTGCACCAGAAACCAACCCTTCTGACACCTTGATCTCGGACTTGCCAGCCTCCAGAACTGTGAAAAAATGAAGTTCTGCTGTTTAAGTCACCAAGCCTGTAGTATTTTGTTGCAGCAGCTGGAGCAGACTAATACGTCGGGGGAGGAGGGAAAGGCACAGTACTATGCCAAGGGAGCAAAGACTGGAGTGCCTTGCCCAGTCTAGGGGACAAGGGAAGGTTTTGCAGAGGACCTGCCACCAAAAAGGTCAGGAGAACCAGCAGGGGAAAGGCGTGAGGTGGAGGGCAGTTCTTGGGACAGGACACTCACGTGTGTGAAGACCTGTAGGTAAGAGGAGTAAGTTCAGTTGGGGGAGCCAAACACACTTCTTTGTGGATGGAGCCTGAAGTATCAGAGGAAGAGTATAGCAAGAGTGGGGCTGAGGAGGTAAGGGGAGCCAATTGGGGGAGGTTTCATAAACAAACATGTCCCTGAAGATCGCTGCCCCCCCCCCAAAAAAAAGTAGGCTCCACACAAGCATAGAGTCCAATGCAGGGTTTGAAGTCACAACCTTGAGATCAAGACCTGAGCTGATATCAAGAGGAGGACTCTTTGGGGCACCTGAGTGGCTCAGTCAGCTGGGCATCCGACTCTTGGTTTCGGCTCAGGTCATGATCTCGTGGTTCGTGAAATCGAGCTCCACACTGGGCTTTGTGCTGACAGCGCAGAGACTGTTTGGGATTCTCTCTCTCTCCCTCTCTCTCTACCCTTCCCTGCTCTCACTCTCTCTCTCTCTCAAAATAAATAAATAAACTTTAAAACCTTAAAAAAAAAAAAAAAAAAGAGTTGGACCCAGGCCACCCAGGCGCCCCATCCCCAAAGATCTCAAACGCCAAGGAGCTGCCATACCTATTGCAACTTTGGACTCATGCCATTGACACGTCCAATTCTGAAAAGATGCCAACACGGGTTCTGCAGGCACAGAGTAATAGTTAGCTTTTCTTGCCACCCTAGCCAGTGAAATCTCTGTGTGTTTGCATATGTTCCTTGTGGAAATGCTTCGTTTCTTTATCCACAAGCTTCCTCCTTGCCTTTTGAAGCATCTTCTGGGACAGCCTTTTCTTCAGGTGCTTGCCTTCAGTTCTGCAAAATTCCTCTGCTTTTTGTTAATAATTGCTAGTACTTATTGAGTTAGCTAATGCCAACCACGCACCAGGCCCTGTTTTAAGGGCTTTATGTATATTAGCTTTTTTAATCGTCACAACAACCCTATGAAGTAGATTCTGTTAACTCCAGTTTATGGATAAGGAAACTGAGCACAGAGAGATTAAGGCACTTGCCTGGGGCCACTCAGCTAAATGGAGAAGCCAAGATTAAAACCAGGGCAGTTTGGCTCTGGTGTCTATACTTTTAACGACTACTAGGCTCTATTGTCTTTGGGGCAAAAAAAAAAAAAAAAAAAAAAAAAAAAAGAAGACCAAGAAACTGAGATCAGTCAGGTTCCCAAGGGCAGTTGAAGTCTGGGGGTCCTTCTGATTCCAGAGTCTATGCTCTTAACCTCTTGAGGGAATGAAGAAGCAGCACCTGGCTTGGGGAGTGACTCAGGAAGTAGACTAGATAGAACTACCATGGAGTAGTTGAAGAAGAAGGAAGAGAGACAGCTGGAGAGAAGTAGGAAGTTGCAGTAACACTCTGGTTTCTGGGTAAACCATACAACCAAACCTTCATCATTTTGTGCCACTTCATTCATTTGTTCACTCATTCTCCCAGCCATTTAACAAATGCTTATTGGGAACCTATTCTGTTTCAGGCATTGGGCTGGGAAAGTGGGAAAGAGGAGCAGGTGGGTACTGAGAATGGCCATGAACCTCACCAGCGCCTTCCGCTTGCCCTCATCTAAGAAGCTTTACATTCATCTAAGAAGGACTTTACATTCGAGGGGGTGGAGTTGATATGTAAATAAATTCAACACATTATTACAGTGTGATTATGTATATCAATATATGCCATCTATCTATAAAGCATTAAAAGGAGGACAGCCTATCTCTGCCTAAAACAGGCAGGTAGGGCATCGCTTTGAAGAAGGTCCCCTTTGAGCCAGCCATGAAGGATGATAGGAATATCCTAAGAGAGGAGCTGGGCGCCATGGAGCTTCCCTGGAAAGTATGTATGTAGCAGATCCCCAAATTCCTGGAACAGAGTCATAGAATTAGAGAACATTCACACTGAAAGGAGGCTTAGAGGTCATCTGGCCCCACCCCTTTATCCACAGATGGCAAAGTGGGGCCAGGCCTGGGGTGAGGCAAACCAAATGTTATGGGAGCATTTCCTCTCATGGCCCTGCGAGTGTGGCCCAGCCCTAGCCCCTGCCCTGGAACCGAGGCACAGCTTTACTGGGTTCAAACAACCAGTCAAGGGCCAACAGTACCTTGCAAGAACCCCAGCCACCTCCACCCCAATTTTCTGGGCTTTGTGATTCATGGGTTGTGTGGAGAGCAAGGCAAATGGAAAAGAAGATGGAGAGGAGTCTAGAAAGTCACCATGATTTCTGGCTTGTATTACTGAAGAGACAACTCTAAATGTCCACCTCCATCACCCTTGCACTCTCAAGTTCCCAGCTTCCCCATCCCCAAGGCTTTTTTTTTTTTAATGTTTGTTTGTTTGTTTGTTTGTTTGTTTGTTTAGAGGGAGAGAGAAAGAGAGCACTCACGCAGGGGACGGGTGGAGAGAGAGGGAGAGAGAATCTCAAGCAGCCTGGTGATGTCAGCACAGAGACCCATGCAAAGCTCAATCCCAGGAACCCAACCAGGAGATCATGACCTCAGCTGAAATCAAGAGTTGGATGCTTAACTGATTGAGCCATCCCCACCCCCAAGTCTTATATTTAAAAGTAAGGATATCTTTCTCGTAATGTCCTTCCCTCTCCTCTCTCTGCTACCCACTCTTCCAACGCCACACCTCCCCAACATTTCTTTCAGCTTCAGATTCTCTTTTCAGCTGGCCGCCAGGAGCCCTGCAAACGTCCACCACGAAGGTCGCAGGGATGCAGTTCAACAATCTGCCAGCAGGGGGCAGGCCTGCCGCGAGTCCCGATGCTGCCCAAACCTCCCAGCCCCCAGCCCAGTCACAACTCCTTAGAGATGCAAATTGAGAAGCAGCCTTCCTAACCCGAGAGGGCTGCTAATTCTCTGACGAGTATGCAGATTTCCATCCTGCCTTTGCCTGGGTTTATTTGTTTTACTTTGCAATAAATTTAATACAGACTCCCTGAAGCAGAGAGGCAGATGGACTATAAACTCTGCATTTTGAGCAGCCTTAGTTACTAGGTTAGTGTGGTTTTTGATCCCTACTTAAATTATATCTATGAAATTTGACATGGATTTGGGTCTGGGCTTTGCTGGCTCCTTGGTGCTCTGGAGCTGCTTCTAGGGAATTTACAAGGGTTGATTTGATTATTGGGACTTTAATTTCTCACGGAGGCTAACGAGCAGGCTGGGAAGCCTGGCTGGGGTCGAACAGGAAGATGGGAAAGTGAGAAGTAAGTTGGGTTGCTACCTGCCCCGGTTAGGCGGGGCCAGTATTGTTTTCCCACGCCCCTGGCTGGGCCCTAAGTCAGACAAGCTGAGGACCTAAGGCAGGAAGCCTGTGCTGCTCCCCTCCCCAGGGAGAGTCACGCAGCCCAAAGTGCCCACAAGAAGTTCAGAGTCCAGGAAAAAAAAATCAGATGCACATATGGGGCAGCCATAACTAAAACATCCATAAAGAAGCATTAACAAGAACGGGGTTAAGCTGGCATTGTATAACAATGTAAATTGGACATGGGGGGATGTGGCAGAGGGGAGAAAACTGCTACTCACCCCTCCTATTAACACCTTTGCCTCACTCATGCTGCAGTGTGCAGCCTTCTCCCCTGCTGCCTTTCACAGACTGCTGAAGAAAAGGCATAGCGAGCTAGGAGCGTGACAAGCTGGGTTCTTGTCTCAGCTTCACGGGGTACTTCTTTGTTCCAGTGTTCCAATGTTGAGTAATATGTTTAATTTCTCTGAGACTCGGTTTCCCTGTTTGCAAAATCAGAATCACCCGATTATTATGAGGGCCAAGTAAGATAATCGGGGTAAGAATGCCTGTATGCAGCAAAGGATGAGACCAGAAAAAGTGTGCAAGGGACAGGTGTCCTTAGACAGTTGTGATCAATGATAAGAGTAGGAAGCCCTCGGGACAGGGGGAGTCTGTGAAGGGAATTTCAGTGAGACCTATATCTGTTCTATCCTTGTACCTAAAACCTGTCAGTGGGCCCTATGCCCACGGGATGAGTGGGGCCCCCAAAGGCAGAGAAGGTGTAGTGGCCAGCTGCCTAACTTGGTCCTGCTCACCTGCACACGAAACCTGCCTGCCAGCAGAGAAGGACCGGCCAGGGCATCGGAGAAGGTTCAAGCAGCAGCAGATTCCAGGGACTGTTGTGCACACCTCTGAGGGCCTGGGCCACCCTGGCAGTGGGAGATGGGCACAGAGGTGGGGGTGCAGCCTCACCTTGCCCCAAGAGAAATCCCAGAGCCCAGGCAGAGCCTGAGAGAGGAAGGGGAGGCCAGCCCCCCTTCCTCTGTCTCCCTTCTCTGCACCTCTGCATCCTTCAGCCAGAGGCTGAAGCAAGAAAGGGAACTTGAGGGGGTGATGAAAGGAATGTGTTTAAAGAGCTAAGAAAAGCAAAGGTTTAGGAGTCACCCAAGGAAAGGGTTAGAAAGAAGGAAGAGGGCAGATAAAGGAGAAAAGGAAGGAGCCAAGGACATGTTGACATTTGTTCCTTCCGCGTAGGGGAGAATCCCCAGAAAGGAAAAGAAGTACAAGAGGAGCAGAGTAGAACCAGAGAAAGGAAACAGCCTGATTCCCATGGAGGAGGGGGTGGGGTGCAGGGGAGGTAGAGGCTGAGCCGAAATGGAAATGAGGGGCTTGGTCACCATGGAGAGAGAAGCTGGAAGCTTGGCAGCAGTTTGTCTATTAGGAGGAAAGGAGGGGAATCAAAGAAGCTGTGGGCGTGTCTACACACACAACCGAATTGGAAAATAACTAGCTGAATTCAGCCCAAAGCAGGGGATGGAGGGGGATGGGGGCGGAAAGACTGGCTAAATTCTCTCCAAAACAACAAAACCTGCCCCACTCACTTCTCCATCCTACCTGCCACCCCCCACCCCAATAATGCACTGAATTAAAAGTGAGCTGTCAAGATCCTGTTAAAGGAAATTTGCTGACTTCCCACCCCCCAAACCAGAAGCAGTCTGATGATTTGTGTGTGCAAGGGAAAGGAAACGGAAGGCAGCAGAGACAGAGGTAGGGTGGCAAGGAGGGGCAGGGGTGCAGGCGGAAGCAAGGAGAACAGGAGAACCAGTCAGACACCTTGGTCTTCAGAGAACCTCCTGAGGAAGGATGAAAAAATCTAGCAAGTACGAGCCACAAGGCCAAGAGGATGACCACACAAGTTCTCCGGAACTGTGGCAGGGGCAATGCCACCCTGAGACCCACTGCCAGGCTTCTGCCTGACCCTGTGCATTAGAAAGGCTCACAATGGCACTCCTCCAGGTGCACCCTCCCCAGGGCCGTTGGGCAAGAGCCTTGCTCCCCCTTGCAGGTCACGTTCCACATACCCAGGCAGGCAAGGACGGCTGTTTGGGTGAGACTGGAGGTGGAGTGGGGGGTATGCCCCTGCCCAGAGGGTGCGGGCAGATCTTGGGAGCGGAGACACTGACCACAAGGCTCCTCACAGTGCGGAACGATGTGGCGATAGGACTGGGGGACGTGGTGCTTGGCCGGGACCCCCACTTGCATGCTTGCCTTGGCCAGGAAATGTCTGCAGCTGTCCTCAGCAGAGGAGAGCCCGGCTTTACACCTAGAGATCAGGACACTGAAAAAAGTAAGGAATCCAAGGCTGCTATGGGTTAGAAGCCCAAAGGGCAAGGGGAGTGAGAGGGACACACAAACCCTGGGCCTGTGTGGTAGAGAGTGGAGAATTCATACCAGAATCATTCGCTGTTTATCCAAAATTCAAAGTTGACTGGTTGTCCTGTGTTCTATCTGCCACCCCTCCCTAGGGCCAGAGGGGTTGGAGTGGGGGCCACAAGGGAATGTCACAAGGTAAATGAGGATGGGGACCGGCACAAACTAAGAGGTCAAAGTCCTCCTAGAACTAAAACATGCCAGACCAGTACCTTCCAGTCTTGGATGGGGTTGTGACAAGCATGTTCATTTTCAGAGACCCTGGGCTAAGTGAAGAGAATGACCAAATCCTCTTATCCCGACCAATGACTTTAAGATAGAAGCAGGATCAGGGCAAGACACGAGCAAGTCTCAGGGTGGGAGGTGGTGGGGAATTTCTCTTTTGCACCCACTGGAACCCCAGAGGCTAGCCAAGTCTAAACTGATAAAGAATTTCCTCCACAGGCATCTTGCCCTGGTCCTTCATGTTGAAAAAAAAAGGGGGGGACACTTTCAACAAAAAAAGCCTGCAACCAACACTTTTTCTAAGTACTTTAAAGTTTACACAATTCTACACTATTTTTCTGCTCTCACCTACACATCTCCTAGCACAACTGATATTTTTTAAAGTCCTTTTCAGAATTTAACCTTTCAGATGCTGCATTCCAGGAGGAAAGTAAATAAATGTGTAAATCAATAACAACCCTACACTGGTTTTGAACTCAGTTATGAACACAGAAGGAAAAAAAAAATCAGTGCCAAATGAAAAAGGATAGACTCAAAGGAGGATTTCTTTTAATCCAAAAAAGTTTTACAATGGTGTAATCAGCAATAGAGAATAAAATAAAATTAAAACAATAATAATAAAAGAAGCATACCCAGCAGTGTCCTGTTAAATAATTGGATGAGATTCATCAGGGCAGCAACTGGTGCTGAGTGTTTTTTAATTTTCTCCCTGCTGGATATTCTCCTCTCATGGTGTCAACAAATAGATTAACTACTCGTCAGAGACGGGGCCTTCAGAGAGCAAAATTGAATTCTTCAGTATTTATTTTCCTCTTCATACCTCCTCCCCAAAGAGGAATATCTGGGCATTTTTTAAAAGATTCCCCCCACCCTCCTCAAAAATCAAGAAATGATTAATTCTGTCCATGAGGATCACTTGATCATATCGTGCAAGAAGTTAATTTCACCACAGTGCACACTGGATTCAATAAGAGGCTTTAAGAAGATGTACTCACTGCCTCTCCTTATGAAGGACTCAAGCTTGAAAGGGCAGACCCAATACTTACTACATCTGTGGCAAGCGCAGGCCAAAGGGCACCATGGTGTTTTCAACAAACCAAGGTTTCACAGAAATTTGAATTCAGAACAGCGGGGGCCCATGGCTCTAGGTGAACCGCATAAAAAAAGAACTGAGCGGGGGGGGCACCTGGGTGGCTCAGTATATTAAGTGGCTGACTTCAGCTCAGGTCAAGATCTCACAGTCCGTGAGTTCAAGCCCCTCAACAGGCTCTGTGCTGACAGCTCAGAGATTGGAACCTGCTTCAGATTCTGCCTCCCTCTCTCTCTGCTCCTCCCTCACTTGCACTTTGTCTCTCGCTCTCTCTCAAAAACAAACATTAAAAAAAAAAAAAGACTTGGAGAAAAAATTTAAACCCTTTTAAAACACATAAAAAGAAGATCCAAATGAATGCAGGAACGTATCATACCCTGGAAAGGATGAGTTAACTCTCTACAACGTCAGTTGTTCCTAAATTAACCTGTAAATTGAATCCATTCCAATCAAAATCTCAGTACATTTGGCCAGGAGACAGGGGTGGAAGAGTATCTGTCAAACATTCTAAAATTTACGAAGAAGAACAAGGGTCCACTAATGGTAAGATGGCTTTTTAAAAACAGCAGAAAGAAGAAACGCATCATACTAGAAATTGAGAAATACTACAAAGCCAGCATTATTAGAACAATGTGGTACTGGCACAGAAAGAGAGAAGCAGGCCAGTGGAATGGAAGAGTGGGTCCAGAAGCAGGCTGACAGGTGCATGAAAACTTGCATATGATAAATCTGGCATCATAAATCAAAGGGCAAGAGAAGACTTATCTCATAAATGGTAAAATAAATTTGAATCTCTATCTCATTAATGAATAAGAAAATAAACTCTACATGGATTCAATCCCTGAATGTGAAAAGGTAAAATCATAAATAATAGAAGAAAATACATGATCGTATATTGTGACCTTGAGGCGGGAAAAGATTTTGTGAACAAGGTGCAAAAGCAACACCATAAGGAGAAAAATGGATGGATTTTATATCAAAGTTAAAGATTTCTGTTTGGTGAAGTATACCATCAACTGAGTTAGCATATAGATGAGTAGTACCTGGAAGAAGACATTTGTACCAATAAACGATCAGTAAGAAAATGCTTAGTAAAAAAGAAGAAACAATAGAAGAATGAGCAAAGTAGGTAAATAAGTAGTTCATAGAAGGAGAAATCCTAAGGTCAAACAAATCTTTGAAGTAATACTTAATTTCACAAATTATATGAAAAACACAAAAGAAAAATAAGATACCACTTTACATATAATAAACTAGCAAAAAATAGAAAGTCAGATAATACCAGGTGGTGACAAGGATGTGGAGAAACAAGCAGGCTAATAAATGGGAAAACTGGTCCAGTTCTCTTAGAGAGATTGATAGGGCTTACCAAAGTGAAGAATACACGGAGCCTGTGACCCGGCACTGGCACTGTGGGTACACACACCCTGGAAAAAATCTCACACAGAAGCACGCAATGTCCATCATCTTGCTGATGGTGGAAGCAAAATGGTGGAAGCTGATGGTGGCAATCTGGCAATCCACCGCCAAGGAAGTAATGATAACTACAAATGACGAAACACCATGCAGTGGTAAGAAGGAATGAAATAGATCCACATAAGGCAACATGGATAGGTCTCCAAAACAGAGTTGGGATGGGAAGTTGGGGAGAGGAGAGATTTATAGCACAAGACAACTTATGTATGTTTTTAAAAGACACAAAGCAACACCACATATGTTTCAAGGACCATGCAGATGGATAAACTTATGGAAGGTGGATTAGAAGGTTACACGCTACAGTGGATATTGAGGTGCTCCACCCATACCCCTCTTCAGGGCCAGTGCACCTACTCCTCCACAACTGCTAGGAGTATTAGTGCTGAGGCTCAAGGCTGCATCCATCAGGGGAACTGCCTCGCTGAAGCCTATGCCCCTTCCAGGGGAAGTGGTCAATGGTGGCTGATGCAAGGATGTACAAGGCCTGGTCCCTCCTGCCTTGTTTGGGAAAACTCTAAAGGGCCACGTCAGGTGCATAGTTTCCAGGATCTCAGTTGTGGCCTCAGTTGCACAGAGGGGACCAACTTCACCTTCGGTCCCTCCCTGCAGTCCTCACCTCCTATGTCTGTGTCTCCCGAGGGCCCTCCTGAATGGACCTGCACATAGGCCCCCATCTTGGAACTTTCTTCCTTCCAGAGAGCTCTGTCTAAGGAATACATGAAATAATCAAGGGTGGGAGCAGTTACTGGGGAAAAGGGAAGAGAAATGCAGCTGGGAAAGAAAGAGGAAAATAAGAATTCAGTGAGCCTAAGCGAGGTCTCATAGGACTAGTGATGGTAGCATACCGTGAACTGAGGAGCACGATCCACTCAACTTTGTGCACCCAAAGTCCAAAATGCAAAACATAAAATTGAAAACATACCAACTGTCTGTGGACAGTAGGCAAGCTGCCTCCTCCCTTATTCACAGTGCTCTGTAACTAAACACCAGTTAATCTTCTGCCTGTGGGCCAGTGGTGAGCAAGGAGCGGACTCAGAAAAAGGGAGATAAATGGGCAATGACTTCTGTTTCCCCAACCCTTGTAACTAGGGGCAACCTCAAGAATCAGGAAGCCAGGGATTCCCTTTGGCTCAAGTCCATCATGGCTGCGAGGCTCTAGGAGAGATAGTTACATCATACTTAGCATGGGAAGGTGGAAGTAAAGGGGTGTAGTATATGTGTGGTGGTGTGGGTGTGAGAGACAGAGACAGAGACAGAGAGGCAGACAGAGACAGAGAGTGTGTTTCCACCTCAGGCATAGAACAGCCCAAGATTTCACAAAGACACAGATTCTATTCTTTCCATTCACTCCAGCACCAGATGGAGCAAGAGATCTTTATGGCACTTGCGGGAGGGGGTTACTTACCTCTGGGGGAGCAGCTTTGTCTGTCTCTGAGCCAAATGCCACACTGACTTCTGCTTCCCATCTTGCCTGCCTCTCCCCTCCTCTGACTCTCCTACTTGATATTTCTGTAACAGAAACTGGTTCCCTTCCTTGGGACTTGACCCAGCCCATCTCCTCTCCACAACCCTCACCCCCACTCCCGCCTTCCGCCTCCCCCCACCCCCATCTCCAGAGTCCTTTGCCCTTTTCAGAGTCTACAGGGATTAGCTGGGTTAGCTTTCACACACGGAGACACTGAAGCCTCATGTGGCTACAAAGAAAGCAAAACTGATACAATTGTGTGTGCCCTGGGAAGAGTCTGTGGAATGTTCAGGAAGGCCACTCCGTGGCTGAGCGGAGGCTGAAGTACCCAGAGTTTTCTCCCTTCCCATTCAAAGAAAAATAGGGAACTATGTTTGAAGGAGCATAAGTAAATTATAATGTGAATTCACCAATCTACCCTTTCCATAAAATATACTGAGCTCCTACTACATAGCATGTAAATATGTTTGGAAGGCAGGGACTTCCAAAATGAGTAAGATGCAGTCCTTGGTCTGCATAGAGGTGACTGTCTGACCAATATCTATGAAGTAGAGGGTAATATGGAAAGGGAAATAAAAAAGTTACCCCCAAATGCTCAGATGGTTCAGAGTAGGGTAAAAGTCACATTAGAAGGAAGAATCAAAGTTTTCCTAAACCACATAACTTTTAAAACAGCTTAAAACTGATGGATAGGGGCGCCTGGGTGGCGCAGTCGGTTGAGCGTCCGACTTCAGCCAGGTCACGATCTCGCGGTCCGTGAGTTCGAGCCCCACGTCAGGCTCTGGGCTGGTGGCTCAGAGCCTGGAGCCTGTTTCCGATTCTGTGTTTCCCTCTCTCTCTGCCCCTCCCCCGTTCATGCTCTGTCTCTCTCTGTCCGAAAAATAAATAAATGTTGAAAAAAAAATTAAAAAAAAAAAAAAACTGATGGATAAAATTTGTTCATA
Organism: Herpailurus yagouaroundi; assembly: GCF_014898765.1. Lineage (NCBI taxonomy): Eukaryota > Metazoa > Chordata > Mammalia > Carnivora > Felidae > Herpailurus > Herpailurus yagouaroundi. The sequence continues at coordinate 16,554,454 of NW_024412402.1, read as the reverse complement.
TACTTTTAAAATTAGTTTTAAGGAACTTAATGCATTTGAATATAATGTAATGCATTCAATACACTGAATAACATTTTTTAAAGATGATAAATAATCATACTGCTTTTGAAAAAAACTGTATGAAGTAAGAAATCATGACTCCTCTTTGACCCATCTCATTCCATCCCCCAAAAGTAACTCCTTTAACAGTTTGGAGTGTATTGGCCCTAATCTTTGGATGGAAATGATTTCAACAAAATGGGAAGAAGGAGAGTATCCCAGGTAAAGAACAGGAGGTGAGAAGAGAAAAGGCAAGTTGTGTACCCGGCGTGTGTGGCAAAAGCAGGAGACAAGAGATGACATTGCAACAGGAGGTTGGAGTCACATCACAGAAGGTCCTTTGCACGAGTTTGGAATTAGGGACATTATTCAATAGGTGGTGTCATATAAGAAATGGTCCAAGGAGTTAGGGATTTAAAAAAAATTTTTTTTTAATATTTTTTTATTCTTGAGAGAGAGACAGAGACAGAGTATGAGTGATGGAGGGGCAGAGAGAGGGGGAGACACAGAACCCAAAGCAGGCTCTAGGCTCCCCGCTGTCAGCACAGAGCCCGATGCAGGGCTTGAACTCACGAACCTTGAGATCATGACCTGAGCTGAAGTCAGATGCTTAACTGACTGAGCCACCCAGGTACCCTAAGAATCATGGATTTTTAACTAGAGTAAAAGAAGATCTGGGGGCACATGGTGGCAATAATTCAATCATACAGGGGCGCCTGGGTGGCTCAGGTGGTTAAGCATCTCATTCTTGGTTTCAACTCAGGTCATGATCTCACCACTTCATGGGTTCAAGCCCCACATCAGGCTCTGTGCTGGCAGTGCAGAGCCTGCTTGGAATTCTCTCTTTTTCTCCCTCTCTCTCTGTCCCTCTCTACTCGTTTTATCTCTGTCTCTCTCAAAACAAACACACAAACAAATAAAAATAATTCAATATACAAAGTGCTATCATGTGGAAGAGAGATCTGGCTTTCAGTTCGAGGATCCACCGGTCAGAATTTGGGTCAAAACCTTCTAATAGAGTGGATGACCCAGTGAAGACGAAGCATCTCTTCACTGGAGAAGCTCTGACAGAGGATTTGTGCATCAAGCAGGGGACTTGCAGAGTCTTTTCTAATATTAAGATTCTACAGTAAAATGAGGAAGAAGTGAAGGATTTTTGAGCAGTTCTATAATTAGAGCCATGCTTTAGGAAGATGAATTTGGCAGAAATGTATAGATTGGGTCAAAGTAGAAACAAAGTTAAAACAGATGAGCATGAGGCTGATAGAATCACTCAATCAAAAGCAATTAGGATTCTGGTTAAACATGGTACATTAGGCCTGCTTTTTATCTGTACCCCCTCATAAAATGTAACTAAAATGACAGTGCATGAATCAAAAGGACATGAATCCACAAAGTCTATGGAAGAGGAAACAACAGCAGAGGGGAGATGTCAACAAAATCTGACTTGGAGCCAGAAGCACCAGGTGTCTATGAAGGCCAAGGAAATGGGCAGGCAGGTGACTGCCCAATACCAGTCCCCCAAATCCCCAGTGGCAACAGGACATCCCAGGAGAGGCTGGATTGGAGGAGGTCCACATGAGGGGCAACAGTCACAGCAAAAGGTGAAGTGAGGTACACTCTGAAAGCAGAGGAGTTGAGGGAAAGATTCCACACTAAATGGTGAGATCCTATGGTTCCCCTTCCCGGGCTCGGCTCCTGGAATGCCAGCAGCCAGGCTTATACTCACCTCCTCAGGCAGAAGACTAGAGAATTTGTTTCTTGGGAAACTTACCAGCTCAAGAGAAAAAACTAATCAACACTAAGATTTGGGGGATTCCAAATAAATGGCCAGTCCCTGCCTAATGACTGCCATAAAGCCCACTAGTCACTAAGACTAAGTAAACCCCCGCCCCACCCCCCCCCCCCCCCACAAACACAGAATCTCTATCTGAGCTTTAGGGTATCTTTAAAAAAATTTTTTTTATGCTTATTCGTTTTTTCAGGGGGAGGGGGAGGGACAGAGAGAGAAGGAGACACAGAATCCGAAGCAGGCTCCAGGCTCCGAGCTGTCAGCACAGAGCCTGACACAGGGCTTGAACTCACAAACCATGAGATCATGACCTGAGCCAAAGTCAGATGCTTAACTGACTAAGCCACACAGGCACCCCTAGGGCATCATTTTTAAGTACTACTGCCAGGCAATAATTACTGAAAATTTGAGTGAAATCTCTAACACAAAGAACTAACAATCCAAATGAATAAATTTAAGGAAACAGACAATGCAGAAAGAAAAGGCAACTTCAAAACTAGAATAACCGAAACTTAAGAGAATCAAGGGATGACACTGTATTCATAAAAAACATCAGGATGCTGAGGAAGAGAACAGAGAGCAGGAAAGAGCTTTTTCACATTGAAATAAAATATCCCCAATAAAACACTAAACAGAAAAGCTGGAAGAGGGCTGGGAAATTCTCACTGAAAATAGAACAAAACAGAAAACAAAAGAGAAAATAGAAGCAAAGAGGTAAGTACATCTGAGGATCAATTTAGAAGGTCCACAATCTAATAGGAACTAACTCTAGAAGAAGAAAAGAGAGAGAAATGATAGGAAGGAATCACCAAAGAAATAATATCAGAGCACTTCCCAGAACTAGAGCTCACAGTTCCCTGGGCTGACAGGGTCTATGGTGCCCAGCATGACAAATGAAGAAGTGGCACCAAGGATTGTCATTACAGAATTGCAGAAAGAGAAGGGGCAAAAACAAAATCCTATTCATGGAAGCATTGGTCATAATAGCCAAAAAGTGTAAACAACCCAAGTATCCATCAAATTTTTTTTTAATTTTTTTAACGTTTATTTATTATTGAGAGACAGAGACAGAGCACGAGCAGGGGAGGGGCACAGAGAGGGGGAGACACAGAATCCGAAGCAGGCTCCAGGCTCCGAGCTGTAAGCACAGAGCCCGACGTGGGCTTGAACTCACAAACTGCGAGATCATGACCTGAGCCGAAGTCAGACGCTTAACGGACTGAGCCACCCAGGCGCCCCAAATTCTTAACAGATAAACAAAATGTGGTGTATCCATAGAACAGAATACTATTTGGGAGTACAAAGAAATGTGGTACTAAGACATGTTATAACATGGAGGAATCTTGACGATGTTTTGCTGAGCAAAAAAGCCATTCACAAAAGACCACATGCTGTATGATTCCATTTCTTTCTCTTTTTTTTAAAGTTTATTATTTTGAGAGACAGAGCATGAGCGGGGGAGGGGTGGGGAGAGAGGGGGAGAGAGAGAACCCCAAGCAGGCTCCACAATGTTACTGAAGAGGCCAACGCGGGGCTCAATCTTACAAACCATGAGATCATGACCTGAGCCGAAATCAAGAGTCAGATGCTCAACCGACTGAGCCACCCAGGTGCCCCAGAAGTGGGTATTTTTGTGTGTGGAATGTGTTAAAGAGTTAAATTACCATCTGCTAGAGGAAGAAGACCATGATGATGGCAAAGTTGGGGAGGGGGGCGGGAATTAAGCATTAGAAGCACCATGCTGTTTAGAAAATACAGACTCGGGGAGCCTGGGTGGCGCAGTCGGTTAAGCGTCCGGCTTCAGCCAGGTCACGATCTCGCGGTCCATGAGTTCGAGCCCTGCGTCAGGTTCTGGGCTGATGGCTCAGAGCCTGGAGCCTGTTTCCGATTCTGTGTCTCCCTCTCTCTCTCTGCCCCTCCCCCGTTCATGCTCTGTCTCTCTCTGTGCCAAAAATAAAAATAAACGTTGAAAAAAAAATTTAAAAGAAAAAAAAAAAAGAAAGAAAATACAGACTAGATACCAGAAGAGAAATTTAATTTCAGAAAGGTCATAAGGCCCTGAGTCAGAGTAGTGGCTGGTGGGAATGGATTTGTGAAACTTGGAAGCTGGATTGAGGACCCAGTAAATGCAGAGAGCAAGGGGAAGGGAAGCCTAAGACAAATAAGAAACACACAAAATCATACCATAGTTTTAAGCCTGGGTTACAATAATGGCAGTGGTTGGGAAAAAAGCTTGGGAGAAATTGGCTGCTTGGAAAAAAGATAAAGGTGGCCTCTACCATGTTCTGGGGGGTGGGGTCCCTTCATCTGCACATCTTTTGGTATGCCTCTGTGGCTTCTGGAGGCACAGCATTTTTTTTTAATGTTTATTTATTTTTGAGGGAGAGAGAGAGACAGACCATGAGCAGGAGGGGGACCGAGAAAGAAGGAGACACAGAATCTGAAGCAGGCTCCAGGCTCTGAGCTGTCAGCACAAAGCCTGATCAGGGCTCGAACTCATGAACAGAGAGATCATGACCTGAGCCCAAGTTGGACGCTTAACCCCTTAACCGACTGAGCCACCCAGGGGCCCCAGTGGAGGCGTTCTGATTGCAGCTGTTCAGCAAACAGAAGCTTAGAGCATCTCAGATGTGGGAGATTCTGGCACCAACAGGGGTCTTAGAAACTACTTAAATTAATGCCTCTGACATTCAGCCCAGAGAAATTAAATCCAAGGGAGGAAACAGTTAACCAAGGGATGGTCAACTGTGTTAAGAGACTTAGAGAAGGAAAGAACTAAAGACCAAGAAAAGGCCCTTGGATCTAGCAATCAGGTGATCATCAGGAGAATCAGTGCCCTGGAGGGGAGAAGGAGGAGCCGGAGGGCAGGGGGCGAAAAGTGATGTGGGGGCTGGGGGAACAGAATCTACCTGACAGCGTCTTGCACATAGTAAGGGCTTCACAAATATTAGTTGTTGGTGGTTTTTCTTTTCTTTTTTTTTTTCTTTTCAGAGAACCATGATGATATAAATGAAAAAACAAAACAAAAGCTGGTAGCTTTGTGAGGATAATGAAGTCCTTAAAGATGATGTCTGAAGAAAAAATTAGTCGTGTAAACTTGCAGCTAGATGGGGGGGTGGGGTGGGTAGGCAGTGACATTTACTAAAGACACCAAGAAGAGCAATGCCTGATGGATGCGAGGGCCAGAGTACCTGGGTGGACTTTAACAAAGTATGTCACCATAACAATTAGCTGTGAAAAAGAGGACTAGTCCAAGCTAAAAGAAAAGAAAACAGGAAAGAAAAAGCTAAAAGGAAAAGAAAAAAGGATGGAAAAATATCCACATGGATTTTGATAGGGAAGAAAGGAACACTGAAAAGCCCCATGTTGGGTGATCTCTTTCCAAGGAAAATGGGAGTCATGAACCACCGAATGAAAACAGGTGGGGTTGCAAGCCAGAAGACGGAAAAGCTTTGGAACAGTGGTTCTCCGCCCGGAGTAATTTTGCCCCCCACTCCCGCCTGCACCCCCAGGAGACCTTTGGCAATGAGACTGGAGACCTTTTTTTGCTGTCATGGTTGGGGAGACGGTGCTACTAGTTACGTTTTGTGGAGGTCAGGACGCTGCTAAACATCCCGCAATACACAGGCCAGCCGCCCACAACAAAAATGATGCTGCCCCAAATGTTAATTGTACCAAGGTTGAGAAACCACGCTTTAGAGCAACTACTGAGGGAATTTCACAAAGAAGTCAACAAGAAATGTGTAGGAGGATGGTTCAGCAGCTGCACAGGCCAACCCAAGCTTAAATAGCATAAATTTTAGTAAATCCAATTGATGCTTTTTTTAAAGTTTTCTAGTTTACATTAAGCAGAGAGCGCTCATATAAATAGACTGTCTCATTTTGAAGGGCTTTACACACATTTGTCATGAATCAATTGTGAAAGGTATAAATATGTAACATTTATTACCTTAAAGAAATCTTTGAGGTAGGTACCTTTTTTCTGGTTTTCCAAATGAGGAAATAAAAACACAGAGGGTTTGAGTAACTTACCCAAAGTCACATGGCCAGTACAAGTAGAGAAGGGATTTAAGCCCTGGCATTTTAACACAACTATCTATTCTTATTAGGATGACATGCCTTTCGGGGACCTCTAAAATCAACCCTGTTTCTCATCTCACACCCTTCCAATGACCTCCCAATTCTGGAATGTGAGTGTTCTAGAAAAGGGGTTTCTTTCAACAGCTCTGCACCAAACATATCTCTGCCCCTTAATGTGCAGGACCCAGTCTTGAGTTGAACAATCCAAATCCTAGATGCTAAGGGCCAGGAAGGCGGTCAAGATTTCCTTAGAGAGAAGTCAAGTATTTGATATATGACCTCTGAAATAACTACTTTGAATGAGATCAGCCCCTAACCCCTTAGAAATTCTGTAAACGGCCAGTCTGTTTTGTGAACCCACATGTTAGCTATACCCCTCTTTCTGAGATTACAGAGTGACTGAATGCCTCTGAGCATTATTCATTCTATCTCTAAAGGCCTTTATGACTATTAATCCCTGATGATATGCTCTGCTCAGCCCAGGTTTGGAATTATCAGCCTCCTAGGTCTGTGTTCATCAGGACTTGGCAAAAGTTCATCAGAACTTGCTAAGTTTCTGCCCTCTACATGCCTTAATTCAAGAACTCAGGGAAACCTAATGACTGGCCTATGACTAACGCTGTTATGAAAAATGCCCAAGAAACAGATGGGAATTAGACACTTCCAAGCATCATTAATTCAATCTCAGAACCAGTTTGACCTTTGACCCAGGTCTGGCTGCTGCCAGCAAGAGGGCTATAGGCTTGAGACTTCTGGCCTGTGGGCCTGTGGTAGCCTCCAGAGGGAAGGCTGTTGCAGTGGGAAGTGGAGGCACAAACAGCTTACCTGAAGGACTCAAGGTGGGGGGCAGCGAGAGGGGGCACAGGGACCAGGATACCCAGCAGAGAAAGACTGCATCCCTGCTCTGACCCCATTATTCCTCTCCCCAGCCTCTGTCAGCTCCTCCTCTAGGTCAAGGGGCTCACAGAAGACTCTAGGCCATCCATCTTCCAGCTCCTTCCTTTCTCTCCGGTTCTTCTCATGTCTCTGTTATCTGGCTCCTCTCCACTCTCCCCAACCCCAGGGGTCTCATGCTCTGCCCCATCCTAGCTGCCCTTGACCCCATTCAATCTGCATCCCCCGAGTCACCTGTTTTCCTTGTACGCTCACTCTCAGAAAGCCTTTCTTGATTACATATTGACATATGAGAAAGACAGGTCTGACATTGGAGAATGTTTTTATTTCAGTTTGAATTACTAAATCATTTAGGGTTTTTCCCCCTGCTCATGATTCTGGTTGTTGCTTAAGTAGTTATTAGATAGACCTTGTTCTTCTAGTCATTTTGTGTATTTCCCAGATAATTCACATTTGATGACTCCTGTTTACTCTGCAGCTATGATAAAATCATGACCGTTTTAGGGGTGCCTGGGTGGCTTAGTTGGTTAAGTGTCCGACTCTTGATCTCAGTTCAGGTCATGATTTCATGGTTTGTGGGATCAAGCCCCGCATTAAGCTCTGTGCTGACAATGCAGAGCCTGCTTGGGATTCTCTCTCCTTCTCTCTCTCCCCCTCCCCCCACTCATGACCTCTCTCTCTCTCTCCAAATAAAAAAATAAACATATTTTAAAAATCATAAAGATTTTAAATACTAGGACCTTCAGTTGACCCTCACTGACTAATAAATATTTGGGATTTTGAGATGACAGCATGATGGGGGTTACAAACCTCATTCAGGGCAAGAGCCTCCACTTAATCTGATCTTATATCCCTTGCCATTAGAAAAGTCTTGCTTTGTCTAACTTAAATGTATCATGCTCTCCAGAAATCCAGATTTTCTTTTTTTTTCTTTTTTTTTTTTTATTAAAAAATTTTTTTTTCAACGTTTATTTATTTTTGGGACAGAGAGAGACAGAGCATGAACGGGGGAGGGGCAGAGAGAGAGGGAGACACAGGATCGGAAACAGGCTCCAGGCTCTGAGCCATCAGCCCAGAGCCCGATGCGGGGCTCGAACTCCCGGACCGCGAGATCGTGACCTGGCTGAAGTCGGACGCTTAACCGACTGCGCCACCCAGGCGCCCCCAGAAATCCAGATTTTCATCACAGTATCCCTCTGGGAAGCATCTCTCAGCCCTTTCCAAGAGTTACTATCCCATCCTTCTCATGCTGTAGTAAGAGGACCTGGGACAAGAAGTAAAATCCATCTGTTCTTCTAACATCAAGAGGGAGAAGGAGCTTAATCAGAGTCAGGTACCTGAGAGAAAAGGCCAAGGATAGAGCCCTGAGGCTTTGGTCCCCAAACCTCTGCACCTCCGACGGCTATACACAGAGGGCTTCTCCCCTTCCCAAGTCTCCATGTTAGTCCCTTGGCCACTGCCTAATGCCATTCCCTGATGTCATTTCCTTTCTCTGATCCACCCCCTCCGTAGCTCTGACACTGAAGTTAGTGTTAGCTAGCTGGTTTACTTTGTCTTTGATTCTATCTCCCTGTTACCAGGCCTGTCCTGGTCCCTTTCTTAACCAAGAGGCCTGCGTTCATGAACCCTTCATGTTGCCTGATTTCTGAGAAGGATACAGTTGTGCATGTCTGAAGCTGACTGCATCCTGATTTCCTGTCAGGATGATCAAAACTGTGTTCTACCAGGACATAAAGAAAGATGATCCAGCCAGGGCTCCTCTGGGGCCGAAGGCAGAGTCCCCAGGGTACCTCTGAACTCTTGAAATGATTTGGACTTTGAAGTGATCTGTTTAGACCCTTAGGTTAACTAAGAGCGGAGAAATATAATGTCTGCTGCTCTTTGCTTCTTCTAGGAGCTCCATAAGGAAAAGAAAAATAGAGGAGTCTAGGAGACCCACTATCCCAGTGAGCTGGAGAAGAGGAGTCACCAGCCAGGTCAGCCTCTCGCCCAGCCATCACGGAGGCTTCTTGGAACACTTCTCATCCAAAGACAGACCTACAGCAATGAATGTATATGGCAGGTGCCCTGTCAATATTTGTTGAATAAATGAAAAAGAAGTTTTAATATTTTACAATATCTCTTCACTATTTAGATTACCCTCACTCTGAAGTAGATGGAGGCAAAAGAGACAGAAAAGAAATTAAAATGAGTTTGGCACCGAGACAGAGTAAAGCTGTGTCTAAACACAAGATGGAAATCACATCCTCTCTTCGTGCCCCAGATTCTCCACATGCAATGACTCGGGAGGTAATATTGGCAGACAGAAGAAAATGAAAACTTATCCTAGACCCCCAGCCCAGTGACAGTGCTCCATCCCCATGATCCAAAGAGCACCCAGGCCTATTCTGACCCAAAGAGAGAGACAAAAATTCATTCTCAGGAAACCCAAATTTCTGCAGACCTGAAGAACTTGCTATATCATGGCTTTAGCTAAACAACACTAGCTCGATTATCAAATATTAGAATTGGAAGAAACAAGCATTGATGCAAGTAAAAGAATATTCTGCTGCTGATTTAAAGACAAGTGAATCGCTAAATATTTTTATTAGCAGCAAATTTGCTGCTTGCTGGAACTAATTTCACGCCCCGTAGATATGGTGCTTAAGCTGGAAATGGCGTTAAATTGCTCTCTCCTCGAGGCGCATAAGGCTTCTGGTAGCAACCACCGCTAGATGGCACAGAAAAGGTAGCTCCTCTAAGATAAGCAGCTTTGGAGCCAATCATGGGGAAGTCCACAGGAAGTCCCGCCCTACATTTCCCCTCCTTCCAAAGAAAGGTTTGTGTCTCAAATATCCAAACCTTCTAAAAAACGAAGTTGACTGGAAAAGACCATTCCTCTCAAGGTTCTTGAATTTCCCAGTTCAATCTTTTCTCTAAACTCATGCCTTTAGTGAATACATCCAGTCAATCAACTGTAATTTATACAATTTCTTGCATGTTAGTCCTGTCTCTTCAAGGGCACCATATAGGTCCTTGAAAGGAAAGATTACATGTTATCACCAGAACTGAAACCACAGTGAGCAAACAGGTACAACTTGCAGATCAGGGAGCTAGAATAGAAGAACTGAGATAAAGATGGCAGTGCAAAGGATGAGACCGGGTTAGAACAAGACGGAACCAAACACGCAGAGGTTATGGGAGCCCCTGGGGAAATGAAAGCAGGTGAGCAAGCCAAAGTGGAGGCAACACCAGCTCTAAGGGTCAGAGAATTGCTGGGGCTCAGAAGCCACAGCCAGAGGACACATTAAACAGTAAAGGTCAGAGCAGCCTGCAGGTGAACAAATAGACCAACAAAATGCAGGACACAAATGCCTAAGGAGAAAAAAAGGCAAGAGGCCAAAGGTCAAAGCAGCAGTCAGGAAACACATAGAAGCTAAAGAAGTAGGAGCAAAACATACACAGAAAGATCGAGGTGCTTATTACGTAGATGCTTAACGGTCAGGTAATGAGAGCCCACACAGGTTCACTAAGAATAAATTTTGCCAAAATGAACTCATTTCCCTGTAGAGTTATGAAATTGATAAATCAGATCATGTTATTGATTTTCTTACTGAAAGACTTCTGAGTTAGCTACAGAATGAAGCCCAAACTCATGGTATTTGAGACCCTTCATACACCATCTTGTTTCCTGTCACTCATTTCCCTGAACCTGGCATTCCACCATTAGGAGTTTGCTCTTTCTGAACCATTCCAAAGACATTCACTTCTCCATGGTTGGCTTATCTTAATCTCTCCTTTCTCTAGGTCCTCTGTAAACTCTGCTTATATTGCTAATGTGGAATATGATATCTATTATATTTTACATTGAAAAAATGTATATACCTCTAACATAAATTACATATTTAAATTATATACATATTAAATTTGGAGCTGATGCTTATATGGTTATCATCTCTGCTAAACTGTGAGCTCTTTAAGGTAAGAACAATATCTTGATCATTTTTGTGGCCTCACCACCTAACACAGAACCTAGCGGTTAGAGGGTCAACAATAAACATTTGTTGATTTGAATGGGAGTAAATGCCAGACACATATATCTTCAAAGTTATCATTATGCATAATGTTGTAAAATGTGTCGGGGTGGGGCGGGCCCTGGGTGGCTCAGTTGGTTAAGTATGTCAGCTCCAGCCATGATCTCACTACTGTGAGATCCAGCTCCGTGGCTGGTTCCTTGCTGAGTGTCAAGTCTGCTTGGGATTCTCTCTCTCCCTCTCTCTCCATGCTTCTCTCTCTCTCTCTTTCCCCCCCCCAAAACAAATAAACATTTTTTTAAAAATAAAATAAAATGTGTCCTTAGGCAAAACTGAAGCTGTCTGAAGATATACCCAGACAGGAAGGAGATTTTTCAATGCTGCCAAGTTTTATCCTAGACAACATTTTTTTAATGTTTATTTATTTTTGAAAGAAAGAGACAGAGACAAAGTGCGAGTGGGGGATGGGCAGAGAAACAGGAAGGCACAGAATCCAAAGCAGGCTCTAGGCTTTGAGCTGTAAGCACAGAGCCCCACAAGCAGTGAGATCATGACCTGAGCCCAAGTTGGACGCTTAACCAGCTGAGCCACCCAGGCACCCCCTAGACAACATTTGTTTTAATGTTTATTTATTTTTGAGAGAGAAGGCACATGTGAGTAGGAGAGGGGCAGAGAGAGAGGGAGAGAGAGGATCTGAAGCAGGCTCCGTACTGACAGCAGAGAGCCCGATGCGGGGCTCAAACTCCCGAAAACTGTGAGGTCATGAACCAAGCCAAAGTCAGACGTTTAACTGACTGTGCCACCCAGGTGTCCCTAGACGACATTTTTAATAGTAATCCAAATTACATACAAAGAAAGTTTATCAAATGTGCTAGGATACTAATGTCATAGGGGAAAGAATCAAGACTTTAACAATAAAGCCAATAGGCTGGAATCTAGTACTCTAGAAAACTAACAAGATAAAATTGAAATAAATGTAAAGTTCTATATTTAGATTTCAAAAATAAATTGCACATAGGATAGAGATTTCACTTGGCAGTAATAAATGTGCAGAAGAGTTAGAAGCTTCAGTTAATCATAAGCTTTAAAAGCAAACAGTGAGATGTGACCAGTAACATTCTAAGGACACTGGAGTCCCTGATGGTTGTGGAGTGTCCAGCTCAAAAGAAGCAGTAAGAGTGCCACTGTACTCCAAGCTTATGTGATACATTATGAGGAATTCTAGCAGCAGATTCTAAATACGCCACGGTTCAAGTCCAGCCTAAAAGCAAACAAACAAATGACAGTTCATCCAAATCGCTGTGACCAGGAAGGTAAAGGAGTCTAGAAACAATGAAATGAAACAAGAACAGAAGAACTCTGTGTGTGCTTTACTTGAGAAGCGAAAAACTAAGGGAAGGTTTCATTGGTATCTTCAAATATTTTAGAAGTGGCCTTTTATATGTTGCTACAAATAGCAAAGCTAGACACAGTGAGTAGGAATTATGAGGAGGCCGAGTTTGGCTCAGTGTAAGAAAGAACTTTGTAAGATTTACAGCCATCCAACAATCATGGGGGCAGCCTTGGGAGGTTGAGAGCTCTCCAACCCTGAACATATTCAAGTGGAGGCCTGATAACTAAGTAAATATCTATATGAGACTTACAGAAGAGATGGTTTATATATACAAAATATAAATACCTTCCCTTGTGAAATCTCTCAGTGGCTCATCAGAATCTGCAGGATGTCTAAATTCCTCATCATGTCATACAAGCCCTTCATGACACAGATCCCAGTGACCTCCCCCCTTCATCTTCTGCTTTTACCCACCTCCCATGCCTTCAGCCCCAGCCCATTCCATACCACGGACACTCTGAACTCCTCACCTGTCACCTATTTGCTATTCTCTCTCATAGTGCTAAATATTTGCATGTGCCATTCTTTGTGCCCAGAACCCTCTCCTTCTTATCCTCTGTGGCTAATTTCCAGTCATCCATAAAGACCCAGTTCAAGTATCAACCTTCCCTGACTCCTCTATATACTGCCCTAAACTTAGGAAGCGCCCCAGATTTCCCTCTGATGTAGCCTTTATTGCACGGGGCATTGTTTCTTGTTTGTCTCAAACAACAGAATGTGAACAATTTGAAGAAAAAGACTATGTCTCATCTCCGTACCTCCCATTTCTAGAACACTGCCTGATGGAGGGCAGATGTTCAGTTTTGGAAGTGAATTGCATCAGGCCTTTATTCCTTAGGTCAAAACATGACCAAGGGGCCAGGCAGAATGTAGAGTTTACTAAATAGGCAATCATCGCCAGAAACAGAGGGTTTAGAGAAATGACCAATTCTGGGAATGGCCATCCTTCTCAACCGTGGACCACCTAAATAATTACACATTGTGCTTTCTTCTTCTTTAAGGAATCTGGCTTCACTGTCTTCATTCCTCAAGCCTCCTGCCCTTTGTCACTCCCTTTCTTTCTTCTCCTTGTCCCCCCACTTAACATACTCCCTGACTCTCCTATCTCAACTGGGGGAATATTTTGGCAAAGCAATCAAAGAACCAATTCTATTTATCATCATTTATTTATTAGATTAACTTAAATCACATCTACTGCCCTCAGGGCCTCTGAGTTTGTGTAGCAAACTCATGCTAATATTTTCTATTGAGGATGGTTTGGCATGGTGCCCCAAAGGTTAGCAAAACACGGTTCTGGGGCAGAAAATCCCAGAGCTGAAATCCTCAAGGCTTCTCTTCCTCCTTAAGGACAGGGGTTCTTGCCAACAACAACAAAAAAATGTGGAATATTTATGAGACTACCCTTTCAAGCTGGGCCATACCTAGGTATTTGTGTGGCTTCTCAGAGAACTATATTCCTAATCCTGACTTACCTCTTAGATGTCCTTCCTAAGTAGTAGGTCTTTCAACCCCGGAACCCAGCACCAATCTATAAAAAGCCTTTCTAAATTTTTTTTTTCAACGTTTATTTATTTTTGGGACAGAGAGAGACAGAGCATGAACGGGGGAGGGGCAGAGAGAGAGGGAGACACAGAATCGGAAACAGGCTCCAGGCTCCGAGCCATCAGCCCAGAGCCTGACGCGGGGCTCGAACTCCCGGATAAAAAGCCTTTCAATCTGAGTAGCTGAGAGCTCAAATAAGATTTGTGTTCATATTTCAAAATCCCTCCATTCTGGCCATCTCCTCTCACTCAGAGCCTAAGAACTTGTGACTATACTGCCTGCAGCCTCAGCTTGACCCTGTTCTGAAATGCCCTGATGGAAGAGACTGAGTGCTCCCTGGCGGTTCAGTGACGTCAGCCCAACCGGAGCATTTTTCAGCTGCTTCTTGGGCACAGTGAACTTTCTCTCTTGTAAGGAAGCATGGGGCTCAGGCCTGTCATGGGCTGTAACAATGCCTCAAGACATCTGCTAATCCAGAAACCCCACGGTTCTTCTAATACTCTCACACTTGCCCATAAAGCATTGTGGGTTTCCTTCCCCCACCCACCAAATGTTCCTGTACAGGCTCCAGCTGAGTTTCGCCATATATATCCACCCAGCAGCTGCCTGGTATGTGCCTCTCGGGCTGCCGGCCTCTCCTCCTTCACAAGAGTTGAGGAAATCAGAACTCACGGAATCCTTCTCTTGCTGGTTGGTCGCTTTATGTCAGCTCCGCAGAGAGAATGGCTGGACTGTGAACCCAGAGGCTAGGGCCAGTGGCAACAGTGGTAACAGCTCTTCCTGCTGTTCGATGCTCTGTAGCCTCCTCTCAGTCTGTAGGAGAACAAAGGGACATTAAACTCCACCTTATCATCACCCTTGGCACTCTCCAGGAGAGGATGCCAGTTTACAAAGAACAAAGAAATCCACGCCCACGAGAGACGAGGAGAAATGGAATGAGCCTTCTCACTCCACACTCTAGGGAGGAATCACCAAAAGCTGGTTAAGGGCTTGGGATGATGGAATCAGGCCTCATTCTGACCATAGATTGTACTGACTAGTATTTGGCATACTCCTGTTGTTGTTTTTTGGCAAGTCAGATCAAGTTGCCCCTCTGCTCAAAAATCCTCCAGATGCTTCCCATGTCACTCAGGGGAAAGCCCGGGCCCTACAAGGCCTCCTGCAGACCTCCCCCCACCCCCCAGGGCCTTTTGTCTGCTTGGGCATTGTCTCTTCACTCTCTCACTTCCTTCAGGTCGCTGCTAAGACATCACCTCAGCAGAGAGGTCTTCCTTTACTACCCTGTGTAAAATAACACCCCTCAACCTACACACCCCTTCATTATTCTTTATTCTTGTACCCTCCTTTTCATCCTCATGGCACTTGAAACCAGCAGGTATTTTACATGTTTATTTGTTGCTTATCTGGCTTCTCCCATTAGAATGTAAGTGCCATGAGAGCAGGGACTTTTTTGTGCATTCTTTATCCCCTCAGGCTGCAACAGTGCAAGCCATCCGGTAATACTCAGTCTAAACATTTGCAGATGAATGAACACATGAATGAATGGCCCTACCCTTAGGCATCCGTACTAATGACATATGATCACTTGCCTTGAGCCAATAGGTAGGCACTGCCCTACCAGGGAACAGAGCCTCTTGCCCTTTAGCCCAGCTACTCCCCTATTTTCCAGAACTCCAGCTTTTCAAATGATTACTAGCATAATCCGAATTCAATGGCCCCTCTGCCAACCAGCCTCTTCCTGTTCTTCAGCTTAAGAAACAGACCTTAGAACTCCTCCAGCATGAAAAACCTTCCCAAGTATCAAACAAGCCAAATGGACCCCATCTTTAGGCAGCTGAATATACTAAAACATTTAATTTGGTACTTTTTTTTTTTTAATGTTTATTTATTTTGAGAGAAAGCACAAGCAGGGGAGGAGCAGAGAGAGAGGGAGACAGAATCTGAAGCAGGCTTCAGGCTTCAAGCTGTCAGCACAGAGCCTGACACAGGGCTCGAACTCATGAACTGCGAGATCATGACCTGAGCTAAAGTCAGACATTTAACCGACTGAACCACCTAGGCGCCCCTAATTTGGTATTTCTTTTCTTTTTTTTTTTTTTTAAGTATTTTATTTATTTTTCAGAGAGAGAGACAGACAGAGTATGAGGGGCAGAGAGGGAGGAAGACACAGAATCCGAGGCAGGCTCCAGGCTCCAAGCTGTCAGCACAGGGCCTGACGTGGGGCTCGAACTTGTGAACCACGAGATCATGACCTGAGACAAAGTCAGATACTTAACCGACTGAGCCACCCTGGCACTCCTAATTTGTTATTTCTTAATGTTAAAGCAGAACAACTTCTTCCTTGTATGGGCAAAGCGGTCCTTTTAGAAAATAGACAAAATACATGGCTCTCAGTTGCTGAGCCAACAGGTTGAATTTTCTGAGGGACATCCTGATCTGTAACGACAGACAAATAATTCAAAATCAAAAACCTGTTACTCGTCTCATCCATTTATGAGTCCCACCAAAGAGGGAACTCACCTTCTTCTCTAAACCAGGGGAAACAGAGGCTTTCACAAGACACAGGGCTACAGTGATGCTGAAGGAAGCTGTCCAGGTTTGCTTTTGATCCTATTGTCTTATTCTGTCTGCTCCCTCCTCTCCCAGAATCCAGGTTTCATAATGTACAGCGGAAAGACATTTAATAAATAAAACGGCCAGATTGCAGCCGTCAGCTCTACACAATGGGGCTGTCGGCATCTTCCGCTCGGCTTCAGCACCCGCTCTCCCGGCTTGCTTCAGCTAAAACAATCCCATTTGCTATTTTCATAAAATTAGTTCCTCTGCAGTTTCTATTAATCAGAACATTCTTTGGAGAGAATGATACTGGGATTTCATCACCATCTGAGTTCAATCGTTATGTGAATCTGATGAATTTTTATCACCTCTATGAGCACCAGAGAAGGTAAAAAAAAACTTGGGTGGGCTGATGTAAGTGGGCACAGAGTTTTTCCCTCGTATCAGCTGAGGTCTCACAGACATTAGAGCCCAGATCAGTCTCCCCTGTCACACGTCTGAGTAGCTTTCTGCCCCAAACATGTCTCTTTTTATAGATCTGTAATTCTTCTTGGGGTCACGGGCTCTTAAAAATCTTAAGATATGGATACTCCCCCCAGGAAAGCCTACATATGCACATACACACTAACTGTTGCCATTCGGGGGGACTGTGGACACCCCCCTTCCCTTTCCACACATGCGGTCCATCCACATACTTCAGAGTAATAAGTGTGTCCTACGGCTTCTTAACCATCCTCATCTCCCTGAAGAAACTTAGACTGGGGTAGAAACTCAGCCACCTCTGAATTCCTTTGTTGAAGCAGAAAGAGATTTTTTAAAAGAGAAAAAGAGCATGGAAGTGAGAAAGTTTTTCATGACGGTAATACATCTTTTGAGAAATGAGAAAAAATGAAAAAGAGAAGACACCATCATATTGGCAGAAATAATGAAAGTCCAAGTATCCATAAATTGATCATAGTGCACTGTATTTGTCCAGATGAGACATGAAATCAAAATTTGGAAAGATGTGATGAATTCTCCTTGCCTCCAGAGTATACAACACCTATTCCATCCTAAGAAAGATAAGCTCTACATGGGAAAAGACTGAGCATGGATGAAAGAAACCTTGGGCCAATGGAACCAGGATTCTAGTACTAGCTCTGTTCACTGACTGTACGATTTTAGGCCAAGGAATAACTTATCTCTATCAGTGTTGTTTTTGTTTTGTTTTGCTTTTTATTAACATGATTTCCAAAGTCTGTTTCAGTTCCAACATTCCATGGGACTTAATTCATTAGAGACTTCTAAGACAGTAAGGCTCAAAATATTTTCCTAAGGGCTCAGCAATAAGTATTTTAGGTTTACGGGCCATACAGTCTCTGTATTAATTACTCAGCTCTGCTGTTGTGAAGTGAAAGCCACCATAGATACTGTGCAAACATGCCCATGTTCCAATACAACCTTACTTATAGACACTGAGACTTGAATTTCATATCATTTTCACACCTTTCTCTTTTTTTCCCCCCCCAACCATTTAAAAACATAAAATTCATTCCTAGCTTGCAGGTCTTACAAAAAATAGATGGCAGGTCAGATTGGACCCCCAGATCACAGTTTGCTGACCCCTGGTCTACAGCATCAGGTAAATATTATGAGTTGGAAAACCATGGTGATGATTCTGGATGAGCTTGAAAAGCCAGTAACTTGCGTTCAACAACAGACAATAGTACGGGGGGAAATTTTTGTTTACCCAGTTGCCTAATTAGCAGGATAGAACAATAGTCGCTTTTGCGTCTCAGCTAATAGCCAACAATTACTTAAGTTTTGGGTACATTTTCAGACCTACAGAAATGCTCACATAATCACACATCAGAAAATGTACATAAAAAATTCAGGACTCTCTGGCAGAAAAAAAAATGACTATAAAATGAACCAGACAACTCTATGTCTTCTCCTGAAATCACTCCTTGCATGCCACATCCTGATGACCTCTTTTTGCTACCCTACCTCTATCAGATAGCATAACAAATGATTTTACACGTTTAAAAAAGAGGAAAATAAGACACTGGTTTTTATTGTTATTGCTCGAGCTTTTTGGTTTGTTTAGGAGGAAAGAAAATTGTAATTAAATGATAGGCATATATCACCTATGTATAAGCACAGTATTAGCAATACATACACAGCAGAGATTTGGAGCCACGTGGAGAGGCACTGTGTAACACTTGACACAGGAGACAATTTGTGAAAAGAGAAAGATTGGATAGTCAAGTAATCAATCTTCTCTAGAGTGAACTTTGATTAAGAGATGGCAAAAGATGGAGTGCTATCCAATATCAATGAGAGGTAGATTATCATTATTTAATCAGAAAACTCATACCTTGTCCCAGTTAGGGGGTGAAATAGGGATGGGGCTTGCAGGGCAGGTCCCTTGATGGGAGAGAAAACCGAAAATGTTATATCCATTCAGGAAGATGTAAGAGCTCTGGAGGGCCTTCTCAGTCATGCCTTATTCTTAATTTATAATTAAGTCAGCCTGATCAATAGACATAGAAGAAGGTCAACTTTCCCAATCTCAAACTTTTAAACACTCTCTCTCCCCCAAAATACGAAGAACTGGTCCTGACCAGCTGGTCTAAACAGTGTTCTTTTGGGGGGTGGGAGGGAGGGGAGGGTGGGTGATGGGCATTGAGGAGGGCACCTGTTGGGATGAGCACTGGGTGTTGTATGGAAACCAATTTGACAATAAATTTCACATTAAAAAATAAAATAAACAGTGTTTTTTCCATTATTTGCCTCCACTCTAGCTTACACCAGTCTCCAAATTGTTCCCCAGATACTCAGTCCTCCTCATCTCCAACTCTTTGTTCAGACTATTTTCTCTCCCTGGATTCCCTTCCATCTCTGTTCCACCTTTTCTATTCCTACCCATATGCCAGGACCCAGCATTAGTTCTAGCTATATCATGAAGACTCCCATTAACTCCAGCCAAAACAATATTTCCCCCAAATAATACAAGGGAAGATGTGCTCTGAAAACTACAAAATGCTCTGCAAATATGAAGTATTATTATTATCTTGGGGAGCATTTAAGTTTAGCACGTTATATTTTCTCTAAAAGTGTTTCCTAAGTGTTTCATATGCTGTTGGTGGTAACAACACAACAGCCTGTTAAGGAAGGCAGGAATCACATGGAATTTTTTGCACCCTCAGAGTCCCTACCAGTGCCTAGCTACAGTTAACACTCAATTCCAGTGGAATGAATTAATTAAAACAACGGCTTTCTTCACCTCAAAGCTTCTCATTGGGCAAGTGGTGATGTTGTTAAACACATAAGAAGTAGTTGGTTAAGACATACGACTGCAAACGAAACCTTGAAAGTAGAGTAAATTTGAGACTTACATTCAGTGGAATTCAACCATCTTCTTCCATTTTACTCATAAAGCTATGACCTGGGAGCTAAATTCCCTAAATCACAGATTCAGTGTTCCAAGAATGGTTTGCTTCACGATGTTTCAGAACTTTGTCTCAGGTCAAAGGTTCAGATACTGTAGTTCTCAAATTTGGTATTGTTTGTTTTGATTGTTGTCTGTTTTCGCTTCCTGATTCAGCAGTGGAGCATGCGTCCTCTGTCCTATTTCCTTTGGTTGGCCTGATTTATGGATGTTTTGGTCTAACAGCCATACATAGCTTTGGAGCAAAATCACGGCAAGTTTTAGTCTGCAGTTAGGTAAGTGCAGTTCCAGCTGCCTGGAGGTGTGGCTACAGATTTACTTTATGACCCCGACCTTGCTTCCTCAGTCTGCCCCATGAGAAAAATGACCCTTGCCATAGTCTACTTCCTAGGGCTGACGGAAGAATAACCCCAAATAAAATAGGGCGAGGTAAGGACAAATGAAAACATGATGCTGTCACAACTTGTGCTTCGGCCTCTGTTCCCTTCGCGGGGTGGGGGTGGGGTTTAGGGACCCTTAATGACTGGGCCTCACCCCACCTCTCCGAGGCCTAATCTGACTTGCCCCCAGAGTCCCGAGCCCCACCCGAACCACTGTGTCGGGGACTGAGATGTCTATCAGAATCCGAAACAGACTTTAACGTATAGATTGCTGTACAAATCTCCGGACTTTCCGATGAGGGGAAGGGGTCGCCTTCCTGCGCTACGCAACCTGGCTGTACGGTCTCCATGGTAACAGCGAGGCCGAGAGAAGCAGCTCTCCCTCGCCTGACAACCCGCCCCCAGGCAGCACTGACCAATGGTCCTGTGGGTTACCTAAAGGATAGTATGATTGACAACGGGATGGGACGGGGGCGGAGTCAGGACTGCCTCGACCCAATCTAACTTGAGCCTCGACCAAAAGCACCGACCAATCGGAGGGCGTAAAGAAGAGCGACGTGCCCACCCACCCCGCTCCGCGTTGCCTGGAGGCCCTGTGGACGTAAGCAAATAAGAAGGAAACTGGGCGTTGAAAGAGTGGCGCTGATTAGCGGATCTGGAATCGCCTGGATGAAAACCCACTTGTGATTCGTCGTAAGTAGATCAAAGCCCCTGTGGGCTGGAACTGGCCGGACAGTGAGGTGTGAGTAGGGGACCTGGGAGAAGGAGAGCCAGGTGAGGGGGAGGTGGGAAAAGTGGGGGCGGCTGAGAAGGGAGAATGGCGGAGGCTGGGGCTGAGGAGTGTGGAAGAAAGCGTGGGTGGGTGGCTGTGCGTGGACTCTCAGAGCACCCTTACCCTTAGCGTAGCTCTTGGACCCGAGGCCCGGTGGCTAATAAATACTTAATTGGGAAATTAATTAGGAAAGAAGGAATGGTTTAATTTTCATGCTCCTAAGAAAGTGAAATGTCAGTGCCTGATTCCAATACCTTGTGATCGAGACCTTCATCTTTCCAGTCTGGGAGGTAGCTGAGCGAACATTCTTCAAATGAGACCTGGGGGCGAGGTTTTCCTGCGCCAGTTTGAACCAGCTACAGGGCTGGGGAGAGACGCTAGAGCCCTGGTTCCCGGGTTATTGACGCTCCAGCACTGGGGTGCTGCTGTCCGGAGAGCCCATGGTGATGCAGCTAATAGTCGCTATGGTACCTTCAAGTCCAAACACCACCCAGGAAAGGAGGTGGGAGGACGAGATCTGGATCCATCGATCCCCTTTTTCTCTCAGTGCGTTGAGATGATGTCATATGGATGGCATTTAGGTAGCTCCACGATTGATTTTTCCCAGACTTGCGTTCTACTTAATTACAAAGGTGAGAGCATTATCCTAATATATTAAAATTAAAGCCATAGTGGAATGTTTAATGTAGAAAAATAAATGATCCCCCCCCCCCCCCCCCCCCCGCATTATAGTTGAAGGTTTGGAAGGCTATAAAGGAAAGGGAAAAGGAATCCTCGAAGAAGGGCCATTCACCCCTGTAATCCCTGTTTTCTGCCTTCAAGGGCTTGAGCCAGTGACAGTCCAGGAATGGGTGAACTACCTATCTCCCACCACCAGCAGCACTAGGGCCAAGTTACCCTCTATGGAATCCACATTTGTATTGAACTGTAAGTCATCTTGTAATGGCCATTATTATTCTCACACATGATTGACAGCGGTGGTGAACAGTGTATTTTTAATCTATAAGGCTGTACATGCAGGGGTCAGGCACCTTAACGTTTGCCTCTCTGTTTTCTCTGAGAGCTGCATGAAAGGGTATGAAGAACCAATGGTAAATGAATGAGGACTGCACTCTATGTACCTCTAAAAGTTTTGGGCAATCTCTTTCCAAAGAAGGACCTCACAACATGAGCACAGAGGGGGGAAATTGGCCTCATAACTGTTCTGCTGGTCAGCTACTAAACAGGGTGTTCAAATAGAGACATTATTTTATTCTGATTCTAGTCTACCTGCTTTAAATGCCATAGACTTAGGTAAATGGACTTTGGAAACCAGTTTGGCTAAACCATCCATTCTCCAGGTTTGAAAAAGTCCTGGACGTTAATCAAAAACACCATGGTTTTAATCATGTTGCATATTTATAATACATATTTTATTACAAGCATTAGTCCCACGCTGAATTTAACAATATAAAATGACTAGATGTTCACTCCTTTCCCATAACAGCACTCTATATGCTATATCCAGCCTTTCCTTCCCAAGCGTAGTGCGAAAATGTATAGATTGGTTATAAAGTGATGAACCTCATTCTTACTTTAAAAAATTTTTTTTAATCTTTATTTTTGAGAGAGCGAGAGAGACAGAGTGCGAGTGGGGGAAGGGCAGAGAGAGAGGGAGACACAGAATCCCAAGCAGGCTCCAGACTCCAAGCCATTAGCACAGAGCCCAAACCAGGGCTAGAACCTACGAACCCTGAGATCATGACCTGAGCCAAAGTCAGATGCTTAACTGACCAAGCCACCCAGGCACCCTGTGATGAACCTCATTCCTATAAGAACTTGGGGATATTTATCTCCTTACTTTAAAGCCATGTCCTATATGGACCCCAATGTCTCATGAACATTTAAGCTTCCATGGGGGATTGAAGCACAATATTTCTAATAGAACCAGCTTCGGCTACCACTTGCCCCGTATTCTAGGTGTTAGAGTTGGTCAAGTTTTACAGGTTATTTGTGCAATATCCAAAACAGCAGCAATTAAACTTAACTAGTTACCTTGTTAGGGTAGTACAAGTCAGCTCAGTCAAACAAGCAGGAAACCTGAGTCTTCTCTAACACCTTTTCTCTCCACCCCTTTCCATTTTCACAGGTAAGGCAGGAGTCCAGACCCGCATTATCCCTTACCCAGAGAGTCCCCTATTGGTCACTAATCTCTGGTCTCTGAGTTCGATTCATATGCACTGAGCCACCAGCTACCTGGTTAAAAATTAAGAATTATTTCAAAAATTTCATAAACAGACAATCACACTGGGTAGTATAATGAATACCTATGCCCTATTAACTGGATTAACAAACATTAACATTTGGGCACCTCGGCTTCAGTTTTTTCTTTGAAATAAATAAAACATCCCAGATTTAATCCTCAGATCCCTTTTGTTCTCTTTTCTGGCCCCATTTACCTTCCTCCCTTCTTCCCTCCCAGAGGCAAACATTCTTTTGAAATTGTTGTACATCATTCATGCCCATGTATTTGTATTTTTGTGGTATATCTGTACATTATAAATGATATAAATTGCTTTTTTTAATTTTAAAAATACAAGTAGTGTCATACTGTGGGCTTCATTTTGTAATTTGCTTTTATTACTCAACATTAAAAAAAATTTTTTTTAATGCTTATTTTTGAGAGAGAGAGAGGGAGAGAGATTGTGAGCGGGGAAGGGGCAGAGAGGGATACAGAGAATACCAAGCAGGCTCTGCACCATCAGCACAGAGCCCAACATGGGGCTTGAACCCACGAACCGCGAGATCATGACCTGAGCCAAGATCAGTTGGACATTCAACCAACTGAGCCACCCTGGCGCCCCTCAACATTGTTTTTGAGATACGTTCATATCAATACAGATAGCCAAGTTCATTTATTCTAAGTGTTTCTTATGAGTATAATGTTGTATCCGTTCTTATGAGTGTAACATCATATCCATTCCCTTATTGGTGGACACTTAACGTTTTTTCAGATGTTTTGCTATTATGAAAAAAGCTGCAATAAACATCCCTGTACATGTCTCTTAATGCAAGAATTTTTCTAGAACAGTGGTTCTCCAAGGGGATGGTACTGCCCTGTTGGTCATTTTGGAATTTGTGAGAGCATACTTGGTTATAATTGTGATTTTGGCGGCATTACTGGGGTTTACAGAGCAGGGTGGGATGCTAGATGTTCTGCAGTGAAGAACTGTCCTGCATCCTGCACAATTTTTGAGTGTCCCACAGGGTAGCCATTTATAATCTGAGCCTAGAGCCTAACTCCATTTTTCATATAAACATTATATATATGTGTGTGTATATATATATATATATATATATATATATTTTTTTTTTTTTTTTTTTTTGGCACAGCTTGCTATAGTAAAATTTCCAGGAATGCAACTCAAATGTAAATCAAGGGGAAATTATACTTACTTGTGTTTTGGAACTTTAACAAGAGTTGTTCATCACTTGAGAAGATCGCATAACCGAAGGCAGCCCAGCTCGTGGTATTTGAGTTGCCATACAACACACCTGCATGAGCCTGCATTTGTAGCTTTTGCGTTCGTGGCGATTCTAAGTTTAGGTGCAAGCATCTGACTGCTGTACTTCATTATGTATTCTAGTGTAGTCAGCCTGAACATTTGTATATTTAAACATATGCTGCTTTATTATGAATTACTTTCCATTTAAAATTGGCTCATATAGGATATAAAGTAGAGGTCGAGTATTACTCTTTTCTGATTGGATAATCATTTGTCCCAACACCATCTATGAAATCCTTTACCTGCTGAAGCCAAGCCGACTCTGTCCTGTACAAAGTTCTCATAAATACACGGATCTGTTTCTGGATTCTCTATTTTATTCCGCTGATCCATGTGTCTTTATGCCATATCACACTGTTTTAATTACCTTGGTTTTATAATGTGTCTTGCGGCAGTTGGTAACAAGAAAGGCAAGTCTCCATCCTAGTTCTCAAAATTGTTTTCGCTATTCTTGGGCTTTTGCTCTTCCATATGAATTGAGGATCCGTTTTCAAGTTCCATGAGTTCCACAAAAATTTATTTTGAGATTTTGGTTAGAACTGCATTGAATTGATATTGAGATCTTTTAATATTGAACCATTCTGTCCAGGAAGGTAGGTTATTTCTCTGTTCAGGTCTGTTTTGTTAGTCTCCTAGGGCCTTTAAAAATATATACCTTTTAATAAAGTTGAACAATTTTTGCTGTAAAAACCATACACACCTTTTTTTGGATTTATTCCTACTTATACACACACATATCTTTCTATTACAAAAGTTTCAAATACATTCAAAAGTATAAAAAATATTAGAGCCAACACTTGTGTACTCATGATCCAGCTTCAACAATTCCCCCACGACCAGTCTTATTTCATGTTACCCTCCCCTCCCCTCCTCTCCCTGGATAATTATGAAGTTCCCAGACACAATTTTCTGTTCTCTGTGTTATGTGTATGTATGTATGTATGTATGTGTGTATGTGTGTGTGTGTGTGTATGTATATGTATATATATAAATGTGGTC
>NW_024412402.1:16527420-16529009 GCF_014898765.1 Herpailurus yagouaroundi | reverse complement strand
GTGAGATAGATATAGATATATATATATCTTTTAGCCATGTGACCACAATGTCACCACAGTTTTAACAAATAAATAATTATTCCCTAATACCATTGACTATCCAGATACTGGTCAGATTTCCCAAGTTGTGACATTTGGCTTGTTTGAGTCAGGGTTCTAATTTCTCCATGTCTTTGTCAACACTTGGTGGTGTTGCCTCCTCCAGAACAAAAAGATAATAGATGATTTAATTTTGAACTGTCCTTTCTCATCCTCCACACAACTGTTGACAAATATTTTAGCTCTACCTTTTTTTTTTATTATTGAAGTATAATTGGCCTACAATGTTATATTAGTTTCAGGTATACAACGTATTGAATCACTGTGACTTATTTATTTCATACTGGAAGTTTGTAGCTCCCCAGCCATTCTGGTGGCTATCTAGAGGGATTGCAATTTGGTTTTCATTTGCAAGTTCCTAATGACTAATGTGATTGAGCACCTTTTCACACATTCATTGGCTGTTCGTATATCCACTTTAAGTTTCTGAGAGAGAGATACTAAAATCTCCACTGAATTTGTGGGTCTGTCCATTTATTGCAGTGGTTTTGGCTTTATATATTTTGAGGCTTTGTTTGAGATTCACATTTGTCCTGAGTTGTATCTATTCACTATGCTCTTTGTGAATATTGCGATTAATACCTTTCAAAGCTTCCCATTCTATTTTGCTCGATACTCATTGTTTCAGATTTTTTTAAATTGTGGTTAAAAAAACACATAAAATTTACCATCTTAACCATTTTTAAACGTTCAATTAAGTAGTCTTAAGTATATTCACGTTGATGTGCAACAGATCTCTAGAACTTTTTCATTTTACAGAACTGAAATTCTATATCCATTGAACATCACCCCATTTCCCCTGTCCCCTTGTTTTTGTTTTGTTTGTATTTGCTTTTTCAATCTGTTTAGTAGCAGCCTTTGCTTTCCTTGTAAAGAGCTGGTTTAAAAAAAAAACAAATCTAAGGGCACCTGGATGGCTCAGTTGGTTAAGCATCTGACTCTTGATTTCAGCTCAGTTCATCTCATGATTTGTAGGATCTTAATCCCCTTCATCTATTTCACCCACCCTCCACCTACCTCCCCTAAGGCAACCACCAGTTTGTTCTCTGTATTTAAGAGTCTGGTTTTTTTGTTTGTTCACTTGTTTTGTTTGTTCAGTTCCACATATGGTGACATTATATGTTATTTGTCTTTCTCTAGTTTATTTCACTTAACATAATGCTCTCTAGCTTCATCCATGTTGTTGCAAATGGCAAGATTTAATTCTTTTTTATGGCTGAGTAATATTCCAGTGTGTGTGTGTGTGTGTGTGTGTGTGTGTGTGTGTGTGTGTGTGTATCACATCTTCTTTATCCATTCATCTATTGATGGACACTTAGGTTGCTTCCATATTTGGGCTACTGTAAATAAATGCTGCAATAAACATATGGGTGCATGTATCATTTCAAATTAGTGTTTCCATTTTTTTGGGGTACATACCCAAATATTAAGTCATATATATGGTCTTTCTTTCTTTCTTTCTTTCTTTCTTTCTTTCTTTCTTTCTTTCT
>NW_024412402.1:16502740-16527410 GCF_014898765.1 Herpailurus yagouaroundi | reverse complement strand
TCTTTCTTTCTTTCTTTCTTTCTTTCTTTCTTTCTTTCTTTCTTTCTTTCTTTCTTTTAGAGTTTATTTATTTTGAGAGGTGAGGAAAGAGAGAGCATGAGCTGGGGAGGGGGCAAACAGGGGAGAGAGAATCCTAAGTAGGCTCCACAGTGTCAGCCAGAGCCCAAGGTGGGGCTCAATGTCCTGAACCATGAGATCATGACCTGAGCTGAGATTAAACATTGGACACTCAACTGATTGAGCCACCCAAATGCCCCAGATCATATGATATATCTATTTTTGATTTTTTGAGGAACCTCTGTGCCGTTTTCCACAGTAGTTGTACCAATTTGTTTCACCAATAGTGTATGAGGCTTCCTTTTTATCCACATCCTCACCAACACTTACTATCTCTTGTCTTTTTAATCCCAGCCATTCTGGTTAGTGTGATGTCGTATCTCATTGTGGTTTTGATTTGCATTTCCCTGATGAGTAATGTTGAGCATCTTCTCATGTGTCTGTTGGCCATCTGTAGGTCTTTTTTGGAAAATGTTTCTTCATGTCCTCTACCCATTTTTTTTCTTTCTTAAAAATGATTTTATTTACTTATTTTGAGAGAGAGAGAGAGAGAGAGAGAGAGAGAGAGAGAGAGAAAGAGCATGAGATGGGAAGGGCAGAGAGAGAGGGAGAGGGAGAATCTCAAGCAGGCTTGTTGTCAGTGCAGAGGCCAATGTGGGGCTCAGTCTCATGAACCATGAGACCATGACCTGAGCAGAAATCAAGAGTCAGAGGCCTAACTGAGTGAGCCACCCAGGCGCCCCTACCCAGTTTTTAATTAGAGTGGGTTTTTTGGTGTTGAGTTATAGTTCTTTACATGTTTTGGGTATTAACCCTTTATGGGACATATCATTTGCAAATATCTTCTCCCATTCACTAGGTTGCCTTTTTGTTTTGTTGATAGTTTCCTTTATTGCATGAAAGCTTTTTATTTTTGGTGTAGTCCCAATATTTTCTTTTTGCTTTTGGTTTCCTTGCCTGAGGAGACATATCCATAAATATGTTGCTGCTGTTCTTTGTTTTTAACTCTTCAAAAAGTGTGCCCTTCTTATCGTTACAGAAATCTTTACCATCAATATTTCCCAGTATTCTTCTCACCATTACTCCTTACATCTCATGCCTTCTTTCTTGGTTCATTTTCATTCTTGCTCAAGTACACCTATGACAGGTGAGCTCCATTTCAGTCTTTGTATGTCTGAAAACATCTTTATTTTATACCCAGTCTCACAGGAGCCTTGCATGCCAACTTGTGCAGCATCCCTACAGAAAGGTTTCAGTTGTCTCTGCCGGGCTCTTATGGGTTTCTCACTTTTGGACTGGTTTTATGTTGACCTTACTACTTGCGATTCCCATAGCACTTTGGTAGTATGATTTGAACCCCACACCTGTATGTGGTGTGGGATTAGGAATCAGATTCCTCTTGGGTTATTCTTTTTTCATCCATGGCCTGAGGTCCTTGGCCAACTTTCTTCCAACCTAAGTCAGCAGCAGATGTTTTAGTCCCTATTTCAAAGAGAGGTGAGCCCTTTCAGGACTTAGCTTTAGGCCTTGATCTTTTCTTATTTTTTCAAATTTTTATTTAAATTGTAGTTAGTTAATGGAGCGCCTGGGTGGCTCAGTTGGTTAAGTGTCCCACTCTTGATTTCAGCTCAGGTCATGATCTCGAGGTTCATGAGTTTGAGTCCTGCATCAGGCTCTGCACTAACAATGTGGAGCATGCTTGGGATTCTGTGTCTTCCTCTCTCTCTGCCCCTTCCCCGCTCATGTACACTGTCTTTCTCTCTCTTAAAATAAATAAATATTAAAAAAATAAATTCTAGTTAGTTAACATATAGTGCAATATTGGTTTCAGTAGTAGAATTCAGAGATTCATTACTTACATACAACACCCTGTGCTCATTATAAGAAGTACTCTTTTTCATACCCATCACCCATCTGCCCATCCCCCCACCTCCCTCCATCAACACTCAGTTTGTTCTCTATCATCAAGAGTCTTTTATGATTTGTGTCTATTTCTCTTTTTTCTCCCCCCCCATATGTTCATCTGTTTTATTTCTTAAATTCCACATGTGAATGAAATCTTACGGTATTTGTCTTTCTCTGGCTGACTTATCATTTCACTTAGCATAATGCACTGTAGCTCCATCCCTGTTGTTGCAAATGGCAAGATTTCATTCTTTTTGATGGTTGAGTAATATTCCATCAGACACACACACACACACACACACACACACACACACACACACACACCACATCTTCTTTATCCATTCATCAGTCAGTGGACATTTGGGCCTTCCCGTAGTTTGGCTATTATCAATAATGCTGTTGATGCCTTGTCTCATTTTCAGTTCTCTGTATCATGGGTCTAAGACTTCATCTGTCTGGGAGAGGACCACTGCAAAGGTCTGCAGCTGGTTTTGGTACCCTATAGACCTTTGGGCTCAGCTCCTGCTTACACTCAGGCTTTGAATTACACTTTCATTTATAGCACTTAAGGATTTTCCTTTATTGCTTCTGAGCTCCACTGTGTATTGAATTCTTTTTGCTCTATTTTATTAAGCATTTCTATGGGTTCACTGTTGTGTGAGGTACTTTCCTTGTTAGGTCTGTCCAGCATATCGACCAGAAGTTACAGTCATCTTTCTAAAGCTAAGTATGATCCTATCACCCCTTTACTTGATTTCTGTGAACTTGTTAGCACTGCTTCATTTATTCATCCAACAAATATTTCTTGCTTATAACATCAGTGGGGAGAGCTGGGGATACTGTGGTGAGCAAGAAATAACGTCTCTGCCCTCCTGGAGTTCACCATACTGGCGGAGACACAGAAAGTCAGCCTGTAAACAATAAGTAAAAATGGGAACTACAGTTAGTGAAACGTCCCCTGAAGGAAATAAGGCGTGATGGAGAGCAGTTGTTTGGGGGTTACGTTAGCAAGAGCCGACAGGTGAGACCTCTCTGAGGAAGTTACATTTAAAGCTGAAATCAGGAGGATGAGGAGAGGCCAGCCGTGCAAATATTAGAGGGCTTGTTGGGGGCTGGGGGCTAATTCTAGGTAGTGGAAACAGCAAGTACAAGGAGCCAGAGGTGGAGAACACCTGGCAGTTTAGAATTACCGAGATGAAACCATGTGCTCGAATGGGGGGGGGGTGTGCCCCAGTTAGAGAGGCAAGTGGGAGCCCAGCCTCATCTGCTGCCACACCTCTCTCCACCCCATTCCTACCCGTCATCTTGCCACACTGATTCTTCCCCAAAGGGGTCTGTGTGAAGTCACCTCCCTGGTAAAGCCCTCCTCGCTATCTCAGTTCCCACCGTACTTTGTCTCCTATCACAATATGGTGTGGAGAGCTGTTCACATGACGGTGTTCTCCAGGGGGCCTGCAGCTTCTGTCACAAGGTATGTCTTATTTACCCTCATGATCCCCAGACTGTGACACAATGCTTTACGTGGTAGGCACATAATAGATGTTGATTGAATAAGTGTTTGTTTGGTTTTTTGACAGTTCATGCTTAGGGCTTCCTTTCTGATCTTTCCAATGCCTTTATAACAGAACTTCTCATAGATCATAATTTTTGTGGTATTTAGACCATCAGGGCAAGGAAAACCATCAACTGAGGAGGAATTTATTTGCTTAAGATTTGTCTCTGATCCAGAAGGGGAAGATCGGGGGAGGTGCTATAGAATCAGTGGAGTGGGTCCAATGGTGGCCCCTGAAAAGATTGTGCCCACCTCCTAATCCCTGGAAACTGAATGTGACTTTATGTGGAAGAAGGGTCTGCACAGACATAGTTGAGGATCTTGAGGATGAGATCAAACCAGATTCTTCAGGGGGACCCTAAATCCACCACAAGTGTCCTCATAAGGGACAGAAGAGGAGGAGACAGAGACACACAGGAGAAGGCCATGGGAAGACAGAAGCAGAGACTGGAGCCATGCAGCCACAAGCCAAGAAATGCCTGGACCTCCAGAAGCTATAAGAGCCAGGAAGCATTCTCCCCTAGAGCCTTTGGAGAAAGCTGGGCCTGGCTGACACCTTGATTTCAGACTTCCGGCCTCCAGAACTATGAGAGAACAATGTTTTGTTGTAAGCCACTGGTTTGTTAACACATATCCCTTCACCTTATACCTCAGTTACCTCTTCTGTAATGTGGCTATAATAATATCTACCTCAGAAGCCTGCTTCCATGATTAAATGAAATATGTGTGTAAGGTACTTAGCAAACTGTGGATGCTCAAAATAGTGACGGCTCCTCTCTTCATCATCGCTGTCTTCAAGGACTTAGGAGTTTGCTTCCTTTTATGAATAAAAACTCAACCATAGAGTGGGACATTTCTGTCTTGTGACTGGGAAGTCAAAGCTCACACCACAGACTTGGCCTGAGGGCTTCAACTTCCACATTGGCTCCATAGTGCTTGACTTGAGTCCTGGTGCCTTCACTGCCCTCCGTTAGCATTTTATATCAAGAGCGAGTTCAGCTTGATGCTGTGGGTTGGGGAAGCCAAACTAGAACTCACATACCAAATTTGAAATGACCCACATGGAGCAAAAAGCAACCTCTCTGTCCTCACTTAAAAGAAAGGTTTGGGGATTTTATTTTTTTATTTTTTATTTTTTTTTAAATTTTTTTTTTCAACGTTTATTTATTTTTGGGACAGAGAGAGACAGAGCATGAACGGGGGAGGGGCAGAGAGAGAGGGGGACACAGAATCGGAAACAGGCTCCAGGCTCCGAGCCATCAGCCCAGAGCCCGACGCGGGGCTCGAACTCACAGACCGCGAGATCGTGACCTGGCTGAAGTCGGACGCTTACCCGACTGCGCCACCCAGGCGCCCCAGGTTTGGGGATTTTAAATTTCTAATTCCTATTGAGGGATTGGACATTCCCAAAGACCTGTACTGATGCATCCTATCACACCAGTCATCAGAAGTTCATCATAATGAGTTTGGACTTTCTGTATTTGTATTTGTGTTTATATGTGTATTTGTATTTGTTTTTGTCTGAACACCATTATAAAAGCAGGGAGTGTGTGGAAGACAGGCAGTACCTGCACACAGAGGTCAGACACTTTATGGTGGTGGGAAGGCCCCAGGGCTGAGCTGGGGTGCAGTGCTTATGCTTCCTTTCTCCCACAGATGGCTGGCACAGTGCTCGGAGTGGGGGCTGGCGTGTTCATCTTAGCCCTGCTCTGGGTGTTAGTGCTGCTGCTGTGTATGCTGCTGTCCAGAGCGTCTGGTGTAGCGAGGTAAGGCTTTCTCTCCAGCTGAGAGTCCAAGGTAAAAGCAATTAGAAGCGAAATCGCTGATGCTTATTAAACATTTAGAATCCAGAAGACCATTTCTGCAATTACTGGCAGTTTGAATGAATTGTATTTTAACCTGTTGTCATAAGCACTGACTGTATTATTGATGCTTTGAAGCAGAGGTGAGAGAAGGGAAGTGGTGTTTTCTAGTTTTCACGGTAGAGGAGATGGGGGGACATGAGAGATGAAAAGGAAATCTGCTTTTGCTGCCTGTGAATTTCTTGGGGGGTGTGTGTGTGTGTGTGTGTGTGTGTCTTAATTGTTCAGACTTAGGGCACATGCAGGTCCAGTCTTGAGGCTCTAACCTGGGCCTAGGGACACTTCAGGAGCACCAAGGGCTTGGGCTGGTTCTCTCTCGGGCACTGGCCTCAGAACACTGACTTTAACAACGCTATAGAGCTGTGCTCTGGCCAGACAGTATCGGTATGAAGCAGCGAACTATGTGATTTACCAAAGTATTCCAGTCTGAAAACAAACTGAGAGATTGAGAAGAGGGGAGGGCTGCTTTGATTTTTCCTGATTATGACATTTTTTGCAGAGGCAAAAATTAAAACTACCAATTCCCATTCTTAGGAATTGGGAATTATGGGAATAAATAGGAATGAATCCAGCTGGGGACCTGTCTAGAAAGAAGGGCTTTGGGATGAAGGAGAGACCATTTCTAAATTCGCTGGACAGTGTGGACAGCAGGTCTCTAGGCCTTGTTCATAGACTGAAACTTAGAATATTGGCTCCAAGGAAGAGCCAGTCCAGACCTCACTGATTAGAGAGGAATCTGTAAAGCATGCTTGTGACATTCTGTCTTTTGACCCCAGGTTCTCTGTCATTTTTGTATTCCTCGGTGCTCTAATCATCACATCAGTTCTGCTGGTCTTCCCTCGAGCCAGTGAAGTCCCAGCCCCAGAGGTCGAAATGAAGGTAAAACTATTGGTTTTATTTTGCCCTCCTGAGTTATAACTCTTGCTTCTCTCGGTCTAGACCTCCATCCTGCCCTGAGGTGTTCCCCGATGTCAGGTCGGCCGACATGTGTTAGAAGTGTAAAGTTAAAACAAAGGTGGGGAAAGCTGAGAGGGAGTTTTAAATTCCCCTCTCCTTCCACCCAGACTGAGAATCTCACTCTGATTCCCACGTGCAAGACCACTGGGCAGTTATTTGCCTGATTGGAGCGCATCCCCACTGTGCATCGAGTTGAACAAGCAGTGTGTCCAAAAGCCACCTGATCCTGTGGGGCTGGAGAGGAGGCAGTGAGTTAGGAACAGGAACAGGGCCTGGCCCTGAAATGAAAGCATCCTCATCCTGGTAGTCTGGGCCCAGGAAGTCGGATCCTGGCCAAAGTGTATGCAGCGCCCTCGGGGTTGCCCTCCCGTGTTTGATTTTCTCCACTTGTGATGTGAAGAGAGTACTTTCCGTAGAGATCAGTAGTCTGGGAGATCAGCTGGCCCTAGTTCCTGGAACACCATCCGCCAGCACCCACCTCTCTAGGGGGCTTGTTAACCTGTCTCTCATAGACCTTCTCTGGAGACCCCACCTATTCTAGTCCATTCTGGGCTGGGGCTCTGACTTTACCCTCAGATCTTGGTAATGGCATTGACTTCCTACCTCCCATCTACCTTCTAGCAGCTCCTCCCAACCCCCCATTTTCATTTTTAAAGTGGTAATAATAATAATAGCTAATATTGTTTAAGGGGTTACTGTGCGTGAGGTTGTTTGCTAAACACGTTGTTTGCATGATCTCACTTAAACCTTAAGACAAGCCTAAATAGTATGAAGTAGGTGCTGTTATTATCCCCATTTTATAGGTAAGGACACTGAGGCTATAAGAGGTTAAAGTAACTTGCCCAAGGTCATACATATATGGGAAGAGGCAGAGCAAGGATTCAAGCTGAGGTCTGTCTGCAAAACCTTCATTGTTGGGGACTCAACAGAATATTGGGGGCCATCCCAGAGAGTTCATGGGTGAGTATTTGACACCAGACAACAGTACACAAAATTATACAACTTCTGAACTAAAATTGGAACACATTTCTAACTCTATCTAGGACTAGTCCTGGCAAAAGGGAGGCAATTTGCTCTGAAAAGTCCAAGGAACCACATAAATTTAAGGAATTATTTCCATACACGTCAGGTGTTTATCAGCATTTGAAAACCACCCTGTCAGTGTAAGTACCACGTGTGGGAGCCAGGAATAGACTCCCACCTCCATTTCCCTGTCTGAAAGGGAGAGAGTGATGAAGGCAACTATATTTCTGGATTGCTGCAGATGTGAATATTCGAAGAAGGACACAGAGCAAACACTGTTTCGAATTTAATTCCTCTATCCTCTGTCATAGGAGTTTCAGACCCACGAGACAAGAATGAGGTTTGAGCAAAATATGTCCGTCAGCATGGCCAGCAGAATTGGTGTTCTCATTTTCAGGTTTTGAGAACCGGCCCCTGCAGCAGCCTGGCTCAATACTGTATCAATAATACATGACCTGGGCCTTCTGCACCCAAGGCCTGCTAATTGGCTAATTAAAAAGTGAAACGTGTCAAACGAGCAAACATGTAGCTCGCGAGAGACTTGTTCAGTACTGGAGCCAAGGTCAAAGTTATGTTAAAGCTGTTTTATCAAACTGACCTTTGTTGTAAGTTGGCTGTTGGGGTAATCTCTGGAGCGGCCCTTTTCTTCTTGGTATCTTTGGATCTCAGCAATCAGAGCAACGCTAGGACTTGACAGGTACTTTGTGTATTGCCACTGTATTAGTTTCCTATTGCTGCTGTAACAAATCAGCAACTTAGGTTTGCAACACAGATGTACTGTCTTACAGTTCTGTAAGTTAGAAGTCCAGATGCAGCCTCACTGCGCTAAAATCAAGGGGTTGGCAGGGCTGTACTCCTTCCTGGAGGTTCTGGGGAAGAATCTGTTTCTTTGCCCTTCCTAGCTTCTAGAGTCCACCCTTGGCTAGTGGCTCCCTGGCTCCATCTTTAGAACCAGCAAGGTAACATCCCACTGACTCTACTTCCATCTTGACATCTCTTTCTTTGACCTTCTCTTCCACCTCGCTCTTCCATGTTTAAGGACCCATGTGATTAGACCGGGCCCACCTGGATTGGATAACTCAGGCTAATCTCCCTATTTTAAGGTCAGCCAATCAGCAACCTTAATTCCTTTGCCATGTAATCTAACATATTCACCATTTCTGGAGATTAGGATGTAGACATTTTTGGGTCACTATCCTGTCTACCTCCATTGCCTTGCAAGCATTTGGGATTCTATTCCCTTTGGGAAGCTGTGAAATCACTCTGTCATTTGGTTCATATTCCCTCTCCATTAGATCGATAAATTCAGTTGTTTTTTCCTGTCCCAATTTAAGCATTGGGACCATTTGGGTCTGGGGAGAGTAGTGCCCTGGCAGTGGACAGTGGACAAGTGGGCAGAGCCAACTCTGAAGTATAGGTTTTGTCAGCAAAGACCAACAGCTTTGGGGCCTCAACTATGACTGGTTGCCAGACAGCCAACTGTATGATTAGGGCACGTTATTTATCCTGTAAGGATTTTAGTGTCTCAGGCAAAAGGCCATTTAACCTAACCCTTGGAGTACTGGGTTATGAATGTTAGGGTTCAGGACACTTCTGATGAAAATTTTCAAGAATCACCTTTCCATTTTGAAAATGAGCCCTCCTGAAACAGCAGCAGGTTGATGAGTTGGGGGCTTCGATCTTGGATACAGGAGGTTATGCTGTTATATTTTTATATATATTTAAAATTCTCCATAATAAAAAGTTAACAACAACAAAAAATGAGACTTTCTAAGACCAAGGAAGCAAGCTTCTCATGAACTCCTTCAGATAACTGATTTCAGAACATAAAAGAGCTCATCTAAGGTCTTTGGAGTGTTTATGAAACCTCCTATGTTGAGCCTTTTTTTTCCCCCCCTGTACTTCATTAATCTTTTCTTTATCTTGTATTTCCAGCTCAGGGAGTTATTTCCCAACCATTTACAGAAGAGACTCAGATCAGGATGTTTCTGGAAGTCACAAATACAAACAGACTCTGGGCCCACTCATCAAAGATTTCAGATGAGCACAACCAGGGTGCTGAAGTGATAGTAATTTCCTTTTTGATGTTTCTTTCTGCAGATTGTGGATTCCTTTTTCATTGGCCGCTATGTCCTGCTGGCTTTCCTCACTGCTGTCTTCCTTGGAGGCCTCTTTTTGGTTCTCATTCATCATATCCTGGAGCCAATCTATGCCAAACCACTGCGGTCCTACTGAGCACTATTCAGGAAAGCCAAGACCCTGTTCTGTCCTTCGCTTCTGATGTCATTAATGAGCAGAAGGGTACTGTTCAGAGCCTTGTTTTGACAGCCTTCATGCCTTAAGATCAGAGAAATATCCATTCATGACTAGGATAAATCTCTTGAATCCTGGATTCCAAAAATGGGGTTGCAAAATTGGCCCTGCAGAGGCGATTCTCACCATCTTCTGAGGGATACTGCTATCTTCTTAGCACTTGTTCCTCAGGTTTTCTGTTTTGACAGGGAAATAAAGATAGTGATCTGCTTCTGGTAGATTTTCAATCAAGACATCATTAAGTGGATTTTGGGAAAAGGAGCACTTTGGCTTCCCCTGTCCAGTAGACAGAAGAATCTCATCCTTTTGATAATACACGATTCTTAGTTACAAGGTTGGGATCAGTTGGAAAGGAAAGGCACTCCAAGTTCGAAAGCTTATTTTAATGTGATGAGTTGGAAGACTTACCCAGATGTTGGTTGTTGACCAGTGTGCATATGGTGTCACAGAATCTATACAAGCAATGGGTGTCACTTCTCTCTGCTATAATAAAGCAATAAACAACCGAAGGACCGACTTTCACCTCAGACTCTTGGCCAAGACTTTCTCAGTCTATATTCTATATTTCAAGTTTGCTTTGGGATTAGAAGAAGGGTATGGAAATGTTGATTGTTTGTCTTGTTTCTGTGGATCTCTGGATTCTTTCAGGATTTGGTAGCCTTTGTGTGCCTTCTTTAATTACTATAAAGTCCATTTTGGATTATTATCATTTCTTTTCATCTTTGTAGCTCTTTCTCCAAAGCTGGTAAGAAATGTATGTTCCTAGGAATAGATACAACTTTATGCCTATCTGAAATCCTAGATCACCCAAGATTTGTCATTAAATGGAGGGACTCTGGGCTGTTTCTACTTTGGAAGTCTCTCCTGACTCCCTAGAACTAAATGAAGAAGGATCTTCTGACTTAAAATTAAGAACAAGAAAACAAGTTGGAAGGAGAACTTTGAGCACGTACTTTATGCCAATATGACACTAGTTACCCTGAAACCCAATTTATTTAAATTTTAGGTTTAAAGATTATATATATAATATATATGTTATATATGTAATTATTATAGATTATTATCTATTTTTATCATTCCGTTTTAAAGTAGAAAAAAATTAAGGCTTAAGGAGATGAACTAACTTGCCCAGGCATCATATAACATCCAGTGTGTGTGCCCAGGCGTAACAGACTCCAGGGCCTGTCTCTGGACTGAAAAGAAAACATGCTGAGCTTTGTGGGACTTTGAGAGCTTGAGGAAGTCAGGGCCACATCTCCTTCACTTTCTCTCCTGGATCCTCTTGTCAGTGTAGAAAAGATCCCATCCCACCACCCCAGTGGGGGCTAAGCTCTAAGTTAAAAGAGGAGAGAATGGGTGACTTTTGGGAGTCATGGGCTGGTGAGGGCCAGATATATTTATTTCTGCATTTGAACTGTATCTTATTCAGTTCAGAAAACCTTTGCAGATAAGGCTTTGCCATAGAACCATTCAAAGGAAATCGTCTCTTCGTCTAGCCTAGGGCCCACAGGTAAGGAAAGGAGAAATATCCCTCCAACCAGATTGGAGGGGAGAAAGGAGAATGCAAACATATGGAGGGAAGTTGGGCAAGCTGGGAGTCAGGCTTTGTCCTCCTCTCTGAACACTTGCACTGAAGCTTCCAGATACCTGTGAGTCTCTGTGCAGAGACATTGAACCAGCCCAAGTGGAGCACGGACTCCTAACAAGCACGGGCTGCCATTTGTCACCTCCTGAGAGACTTGCTGACAAATCAAATCTGGGAAAACTTGTAGATCTTGACCTTGAATCATCCTTTTTTATTCCCAAACAAAGGTGTCCAACTTTGAGATCAATGGATAATAGCTATGAAGTTTTGGGTGACTGCTTACACAGGGAAAAATGTGTGAAGGTTGGAAACTAAATCCCTTCCCAAATACCACGGCTACCTAATGCGTGTTTGTGTGTGTGTGTGTGTGTGTGTGTGTGTGTGTGTGTGTGTGTGTGTTTTGCACAGATATAAATGACAGGGGAAAAAATATATACTTTGTACAAAGTATTTTAGGTTGGCCTGCCTCCTATAGATCCCAAATCCATAACTACCAAGTGTGGGGAAATGATAGATTACTCTCTACCTTCATGCTCAGAGCAGTCGTGGCCAACCCCCTGTGTGTGGGATAAGAAGTAGAAGGCTGAAACGTGAATTTCACTGAGAGTTCTACATGGGCCACCCCTACAATGTCTAATATGGCACCCCTTGTGCCCACTGCCTTCCTAGAGACAGGGCTTAGAGGTCATCTTAATGTCCCATTCATCATTCTTTGATCAATGGCCTTAGAGCAGGTTGTGCTATACTGTTCCTTACCCAGAGGGGATCCTGTAGCCGAGAGACTTGTGGTGATCCCCACTGTTTACAAGTTGGAGAGGGAGAGCAAATCAAGAGTTCCACATAAAAAGTAGATGATTTCATAGCCTCTTAAAATTGTATCCTGACAAAAGCTAAATTAGCTAAAAT
The DNA here is from genome assembly GCF_014898765.1 of Herpailurus yagouaroundi. Lineage (NCBI taxonomy): Eukaryota > Metazoa > Chordata > Mammalia > Carnivora > Felidae > Herpailurus > Herpailurus yagouaroundi. The sequence continues at coordinate 16,515,250 of NW_024412402.1, read as the reverse complement.
TGTATCCTGACAAAAGTGATGCCACACTACCCCACAATGGAGACATTGATCTAGTCTGCTAGGTGGTGCTGTGTGATATATGTTAGAAGTCCCTCAAGCCCACAAAACACACCTCCTAGGTCATTTTTGGCAAGTTCCTTAAATCTCTCGTTTATAAAAATGGGAGTAATATTAACATTCTTTACTGACACATGGTATCAGCTATTTGATCTAAAAATTCATCAAAATTATTGTACCAAAGTTCAGGTACGAGAGAATGCATAGCCATTCAGTCATGCTTCATCCAGCATGCACTGCCATTCATTCAATATCTACTGTGTACCTGTTGGGTATAAAGCATCAGTCCTGGTGGGATAGACTAGCCTAAGAAGTAGTCTCTGAGCTGTCTAGGCTGTCTTCCTAACCATCCCTGGATAAAAGCCGCCAAATTATTTTTTAATGTTTTTATTCTAACATAAAGCAATCCATGTCTTGTTCTAGAACTTCTCTAAGACATAAACTGTTCCATCAACCATTTCGTTGCTGCTTCAGTTGAAGAATTTTTATTTTACTTTGATTTTTATTCAACATGTAAAGAAACCTGCTGCAATTATTTTACGGAAGAACAACAGGCAGGAGGTGAAAGGGATTTTAAAAGTTTCCCTAGTTAGTGGGGCTCAAACTTGACATGGGGATTCCTGACATCTCACTCTTCAGATAACTTAAAGATCATTTTTGGCTGTCAAACAACTCCTTGTTTCTACATTGGTTAATATTATTTTTTTAGCTCTTGGTACCCATCTTTTCCCTAACCCGTGTCTAAAAAAGGTAAAACTTTCATTAAAGAATCTCTAGTTAACATCTACAGTACAAATAATAAATATTTTGTCATAACTTCTTGGCTTAAACCTTTAAGTATTTGGCTGTTGTCACATAGGAGCAAGTTTCCAGATGTGGAAACGGTATGGAAATGAAGTGTTGATTATCCTCACAGGAGTGCAAAAAGTCAAGGTTGGACAGGATTTCATAGTTCATAGGGTTCAATCTTTTATTCTCTGTTTCCATCCCAATACTTGGAAATATTCTATTCCTCACAGGCTGAAATCACAATTTTCATTATATTTACCAAACGTGTTCTAAGCATTTTCCTAAATGCTTTGTAAATATTAAGTCATCCTCATAAGCAACCCTATGAGGTAGGTACTCTTACTATCCCCATTTCACAGATGGGGACAGGGTACAGAGTGGTGAGGTGATTTGCTTGAGGTCACTTAGCTCAAGGTTAAATAGGAGTCAGGATTTCAAATCAGATGGTTTGGCTCCAGTCTAAGCTTTTACATACTTTATATTACACTATCTTGCTCCATAAAATAAAAATAAAGAAAAACGAGGGACCAAGGTCAAGTGATGTAAATCCAGTTGATAGAAATACCAAAAAAGCAGCAACTGAGTCTAGTGGAAAACCCAGAATCTTAGGATTGGGCAAGAGTCCGAGACAAAGAGACAAAAGCTACATAGGACCTCACAGACAAGTGCTCTCATCCACCCTGTGTTTTTGGTGGGTCTTTGCCCTGTTGGACTTGGCTCCTCAGTGGCTGAGAGAGAGATTCAGTGGAGCAGCCCATACATGGAGTTTTCAAGGACACACACAGCCATCTCTCTCTTAAGCACGGTCTACTGGAATGTTTGATACTTGGGTTGGTTTTCAGAAGCGCCACTGGAAGAATCAAAGCCACAAACCAAGAATGTATTTGTTTCTTGATCTCTCTTTCTAACATCATTATTGGTGGTTGCCGTTTACTCAAGGAAAAAAGTTTCCAGAACCTCAGCCCCCAACCCCACTCCAACACACACCCTTCTTGTCTCAGTTTCTTGGGACCGAAGAAATGACAGGGATCAAAATCTGGGCCCAACACCACACAACAAGAAAGTTTCTTTTTCTGGTATTCATCACATCATGTTGGGAATCCTGAAGAATGTGCATTTAGCACAGGCCCTGCCTTCAGAAGAACTCAGGGTAGTTAACGTGGGTAGCGTTTATGCTGTACCTAAATGCTACATAGCCATCCCCTCCACGTGTTTTCTTTTAATCTTTGGGGATTTCTTTGGTTTTTCTGTCTTCAAATTGATGTCCCAGTTTTACACTGGGAACATGTAATAACTTCCTACTGCTGTAGTAACAAATTACCACCAACTTGGCAGTTTCGAAGAATACAGATTTATTATTGTACAGTTTGGGAGATCAGAAATCTGAAATAGGTTTCACGAGGCTAATATAAAGGTTTTGGAGGCTCTCAGGGAGAATCCCATTTCCTTTCCTTTTCTAGTGTCTAGAGGCTGCCCACACTCTTGCACCAGTATACCCTTCTCTGTCTTCAGAGCCAGCATCTTCTAATCCGACAACAGACACTCCTGCCTGCCTCTTTGATTAAGGAGCGCACCCTGATAATCCAGCATAGTCTCCCCATCTCATGGTCCTTAATCACATCTGCGCTTAACATATTCACGGCCCCGGGAATTAGGCTGTGAGCATCTTTGGGGGCGGGGGCATTGTTCTGCCAGCCACAGAATATCAGGCCCCACCCTCCATGTCTAAGGATCGCTTCCTTCCACCCTCCCCACCTCACTGCCCCCTTATCTCCAGGAGCACTCTCTGGTCCCCAGGGCCCCCACCCCACACCCATGATGTGTTGAGTCTCCTTTCCCCCAACTTCAGTCTTGCTGAAAGCCTCAGAGTGCCAAGGGTTCCCTTTCTTTTCATTACTTCTTTCCCGCACCCCCCCCCAACCACACACCACCCCAGCCTCCCAATGGCTCTCTAAAGGAGAAATGCAAAGAGTTATTGCTTTTTAATTACAAGTGCTATTGTAACATCTATAAGGAAGAACACTTTAAGCTTAATTGAGACCAAATGTGAAGTTAAATTAAATGAATAACTAATTAACGTAATGCTCCTGCATTAGCCCCAAGTGAGTGCTGAGGCCCAGAGAGAAGGCAGGTAGCAGGCTTGTCGGGGAACGGTCCGAGCACAGAGCTGAAGCAGGGCAGGGAACCTGGGACCTGGGAGACGAGGGCAGAGGGACAGATCTCAGGGCTGGGGATTTTCCACCTTTGGTGTTTCCCCCAAACTCCCTCCCACAGCCCAAGTCCTCATTTCTGAGCCAGGCGTTGAGCTCCACAAGCCTTCTGCTGATCGCGGGTGCCATGCCTACCCTGGGCCCAGGCACCAGCTGGCACCTCTTGTTTCTTTTCCAGTCCCCATGCTGCACTTGTAGGGGCTTGCTCTGTATTGGTATTAACTCCCTTCCTCTTCCAGGTCCCCTCCAGACCTTATCAAACTGACCACCTGCCCAAGTCCCAGGCATTCCTCCTTCTGACACCTTACACATTCTTTCCTCCTGCCCCGGGATCACCCACCCTCCGGCCCCTCTCCCTTCAGGCATAGGGAGGGATGTCTCTGCTCCAGTCACTACCTCCAGTGTTTTTCTCCTATTGTTTTCATATTTCTCACTTACCCCTCCCCCAGACAAGCTCCTGGGGGGCGGGGAGTGTGTTTACCACTGACTCCTCTCCCTTCACACCAGTCCTTCGAGGTAGGCAAGAGTAGGACTATTTTCTCTCCATGAGGACACAGGCTTAAAGGTAGCCAGTGGTGGGGCCAGGGAAGCGGAAGTCCCCCACCACCAGAGGAGGTCTCCCAGGCCTCCTACCCCGATCTGGTGCAGTGGAAAGAAGGCCAAAAGTTGGCTAACGAAGCACCCTCTGCTCCCGCCTCCCCATCTGGAAGCAGGAACGGTGTGTGGCCCATGCCAGGCTTTGCCGGGGGATGGTGGCACCATCTAGTGTCTGCTCTGAAAGAAGCATCTGAGAATGCTGGATGTAAGGCCTGGCCCTGGGGCTCCCGAGGACAAGGTCCCTGACTGGCTCCAAGTCAGGGTGAGCGGCAGGCAAGTCAAGGGCTTACCGGTGTGTCACCGCAGCAGTGGGAGCCACCTATCTCAGTGCTGCCCTGGCCCAGGTGTCCCAGTGAATGTGACGGCTGTACCTGGTATGTGGCTCCAGCTCCCCATTTGACCCGCGGGTCATCAGTGTGGCCATGAGCATCTCCCCAGGGAATGCCCGCTGTAAGCAGCCCCAGTACACGAACCCCGTGGTCCCGGGCCCCCAACAACCCATGTGACTGGGCCAGGCCCTAATGAGGGTGAGCACAGGCACAGTGGGCAACAAGAATCTGTACTGTGCTGATGGGTGGCTCCAGAGGACAGGGAGAAACGCCAAGAGCCGGCCTGGCAGGCAGCATTCCAGGATTGGGCGGGGTGGGGGGGGGGGGGGGGCGGGGATAATTACATGGGGAACATGGGGGAGAAAAGGCAGGCTGCAGAGCGCTCCAGGCATCTACACATGTGACAGCTGCGGGAATGAACCACGCAGCCTTCTTTCCTGCTAGTCTTGTTGCGCTAGTGCCTGTGCTCAGGGCAGAAGTCCTTGCTCGGTGTCCACCATCTGCTCCGTTCCTGGAGTAGGGCTAGCAAGCAGTGAGCATTCTGCAACTACCATCCACACACTGGTGTTTTCAGTCATGCCTCCCTCCCTCCCCAGCACTGCACTGGTGTTTGCTCTTCCCCTGGGGACGCAGAGGGCTGGCAGGAGACTGAGGCAAGGGAGGCCTTCACTCTCCAGGGCGGCGCAGGCCCAGGCCCAAGCCCAAGAGTGATGCCTCCCTAACTTTTGCACCATTGGCACCTCCCTTGCGTCTCCCTAGTCCTGGCCCCGGAGGATATAGCAGTAACACTTTAATCGACTCAGGTCAGGAGTTAGAGACAGGATCAAATGCAAGGGAGAAGAGTTTCCAACGTGGGGGAATACACGAGAAAACCGGCTGGTGGATGAAGAAGCCAGGTGAGGCTGGGCAGCTCCGAAACAGGGTCGGAAATCCACCGACAGGTACAGGCTGGTCATGGAGGTTCAAACTGAACACGGGAAGGAGAACACACCTTTGCCAAGCCTTGGTCCATGTCAAGCCTCTGCCTTCGGTCTTGGAATCTGAACAAGCTAGAGTCTGAGCATATCCTCCCCTTAGCAAGCTGGAGACACCGCTCAGCTCTGATCCCCATCCTTTCTGCTTGCGGCTTCCAGAGCGCAGGCCCTTGAGTCTTCCATTCCCCATGTTGGCGGTCCCTTCCCATGGAGAATCGCCTAGCCCCTTAGCAGCCCTGTGGGCTGGCTGGTGTTAGGTCAAGAGGCTTCCATCAGCCATCACTGGCAGTTTCCATAGTCTTGCCCCCGGTGGCGGGAGGGGGAGAGCTCTTTGGGAATCAGCTGGGGCCCTCCGTGCCTCTCTTCCAATCAAGGCCTCATATTTCTTTATACCTGCAGGAGAGAGGGGCAGTGGAAGAGAAAGTGAGGCACAGGTTAATAAGCCAATGGTCGGAGCAGGGAAGATCGGTTTGTAGGGTCCCTTAATAATTGCCTCTCATCCCTATCCTCTACCATTAGGGAGCCCTCTCACCTCTTCAGCAAGCCAGGATAATAGCGAAAACCTTACAACGTTTGTACCACATCTGACAGTTTTACAAAGCAGTATTACATATCCCATCTCATTGCAGCCTCCTATCGATCTTGTTGGGTATTTAGGGATAAGCATCTCCATGTTATACACATAAGGATGTGGAGGCTCAGAGGATACGCCCAAGGTCTTATAAATGAAAGTGAGCAGAGAAGTCAGGATTGCCAGGGATTTCTGGTTCTAAGCCCAGTGCTCCCTCTACCCTAGTACGTTCCTCCGCTCCCCCACACACTGGCCTTCTGCAGACAAGGCCCAGCCTAGGATGGCAGCAGTACAGAGCAAAGCAGACTCTGCTGGGACAAGCTGAAGGCCTTAGGCACATTCCATGAGTTCTGAGCCTCTCATCTAGAGATCAGAGAACCAACCTCACGGTTGCTGAGAGATAAGTGGGTATGTCTGAAGTCAGACTCAGTTCCAGGCACAGAGTAGATGCTTACCAAGTATTCACCCCCTTTCCTGCTTCCTTCTTCCTCTCCCAGCCTCCCCTCGGGCCTGGCCTGGGGAAGGCAGAAGGGAGGAGCACCGATCCTCTGCCCCCTCCTCCAGGGCAGGCAGATAGATACTCTGCTAATGCCTCCTGCTCTCAGTTCCTCTCCCCCTGAACCTGGAAGATGCCATCCATAAGTGGGAGTGCTTCCCCAGATACGATGCTGGTCATCATGACCCCAGGGGCTTCTTCCACACATTTACTAGGACTAGGTCCACGGCTCCAGCCAGCTCATTAGCCAGAGCCTCCTGCTCAAAAGGAGAGCCAGAAAGGCCAGAGAGAGCATTACCCTCAGCACCAGCACACAGCCCAACCTCTTGCTGGCTCTGCCTCAGCCACTAGCCTATCTGTGCGGCCTCCACACCCGCCACCAGTGGGCAGTACACAGAGAACACACCAGGCCAACCACCGAGACTTGATCGGAATTTTCTCCCAGAGGCTTTGATTGGTAGTTGGTTTTTTCTGTACACCCCAGGCAGAGGGTTTCTGATCTCGGTTTCTGAACTTCAGGAGGTACGTACGGCTCAGAGTCCGAGTTCAGAGGGAAAACTATTTCCCTGGATCCTGCCTCTGTCCTCGGGGTACATCCAAAGCCCTAAGGAGAGGAGTCTGCCAACCTCTGTGGCAGCTCAGGCTCCTTAGGAAACAGATCCCAAGCACCATGCTCTGCTCGGGGAGAGAGTCTTTGGAGTTGGCCCCCAAGAAAAACAAAAAGGAAGTTGGAAAAATCACAGTGGAGGAGAGAGGATTTGCATGCAGGCCCCATTCTAATGGCACATTAGTCACCGACTTGAAGAAAATACTCACAAAAGTCATGGGACTTGAGGAAAATACTATCGCGGATGGGTTAGGGCCAGACTAGAGCTATGGAGACATATGGGGACAACAGAGGACACATTAGCAGGGTTGGGGGTAGGGGTGGGGGGGCCACGGAGCACATCCAGGGTCTGGCTCCACTCTGGGCTATAGGTGGGCTCAGACTGGGTGCTGAGCACTAGAGCACTGGTTTTAATGCCCACAAGAGGTAAGGTTGGGGATACAGCTATAGCTGTCTGGAGGACTCACCCTCTGTCTCTGCCCAGGGATGACTTCCAGGCTAGGATCTCTTTGTACACCAACCGGCAGAGGAGCTGTAGGGAGTTCGAGTACCCAAGGGAAGGGAGGGGAATATTAGCAATGAACACATGGTTAGTCCCCGGTGCTAGGTGACCAGGGGGCTGGCAGGAAGGAAGGTTGTGGGCACAGTTTCACCTGGCAGGGGCTCACTCATGGGAGGAAAGTGGTTCTGAGTGAAAGGCAGCTGTTCTCATGTTCCAGAGCCCCTCACGGCCAATGATTTGGACCTCCCGGGTTCTAGCCTGGCAGGACAGGACATTCACTCCCACCAGTGCCCATGTGTGTACCCCAAGAACTCGTACCAAGCAGGCCAGGATGTCAGCAGAGATGAGCATGTAGAAGACATTGTTCCAGCCTGTGGGTGAAATAAGGCCAGCCAGGAGGGGCCCCAGAGCTGCACCTGCAAAGAACACAATGTCAGAGAAGGGAACCCAACAAGGGGCCCTGAACCTCCCTGCCCACCTGTGGGCAGCATTCCAAGAAATGTGCTAAAAACAAGGCTCAGGGCTCAGCCGCCAGGAGCCAAAAGCTAGAGTCACAGACCTATGGACCCAGTGCCGTCGATGATGGCCGTGACGGTGGAGAGTGCCTTTGCGTTGCCTTTCAGGCTCTGGTGAGTTCCCTGGGGAGAGAGAATGGAGTGGGGAGGCCCAAATGGAGAGGCAGCACCAGGCAGGACCAGGGCTGGGAGTGGGGCTAACTTGGGGAAAGGCAGCAATTGGGCTTGGAGTTGAGAGAAAAGGCCAGGGGCCGATGGCAGATTCTGAAAGACTTTGAAGATGTCATATGCCAGGATCTCTGTGCACTGGGAGGGGGTAGGGATGTTGAGAAATGGATCTGGAGCCCCCAGGCCCTGACCAAGCCCCCAGAGTCATCCCCGGCCCCAGGGGGGCAGCCCGCTTACCAGGTCAGCAGAGACTGCAGTGGTGATGAGCGCGTAAGGGCCATTGACCAAGGCCCCACAGATGATCAGCATTACTGAGACAGTAACGGAGATAGCTGGTTACAGATGAGGGACCGCCACCAGCCCCAGCCCCAAAGCAGGTGAGACCACCCCCTCCGGGCATCAGGCTGAGAACCTCCACTTCCCTGTGCCTCCCACCGATGTCCCCAAGCCAGCTTCCTGGGGTCCCCAAGGCAAGGCTTTTCCTGTGGGCTGCCAGGACTTGCATCCACGCCCTCACCTATGGAGTTGATAATCCCACTCTGACCAATGAAGTTATACAGGAACATCTGGGAGGGGAGAGGGGAGAGACAGTCACGCCCAGGCTTCCCCATGGGCTGCCTGGGTTAGATGGAGCCCAGAAGTCTGGCACACCCCCTCCTGCCAGGGAACCTCAGAGGTCACCTTACTCCTTTTCTTTCTCGAACCCAGACCTCTTGGTCTTTAATGTCCCAGGGATGGAGGGTCCAACACATGGTAATATACTGTTGCCCTTTTTTTCACAAAGATTTCTGTCTTACCTAACCTTAATTTCCTATACTCTCCTTGACCAAGAACTTTAGCAGCTGGCCTCCCCTTTCTCCACCAAGGCCAAGTCGTCGCTAGTCCCTTTCCAAAATTCTCAGTCCAAATCTCTTTCCTGTGTTCACCCTGGCTTCTCCCCCGCCCCTGGGTGTGCACAAGGATGGACACACACGCAAAGAGACAGGCGTGTGCATAAATGCCCGGGTGTGCACACATTTCAACAGCCCGCATGAGTCCATGTGAGCACATGTGCTTCACTCTTGAGGTTATACACACCATGGGGGCAGCCAAGATCAGCATGATGCAGCAGGTGGTGGCCCTGCCATTGGTGTAGTCAGAGATGAGCCCTGCCATGATGCCACCTAGAACACAAACCAACTCACACGTTGCTGCCCCAGGTGTGGCCACGGCCTCCCACTACATGGCACCCCAAGCTTTGCCCCATCCTCTACCCGGTGCTAGCTTGGGCATGGGCATCCAGAACCAACAGAGCTTCTCCCTCTCAAGCCCTCCCGGCACCCATTGCTCATGTGAAGATCAAACTCAAGAGCCAACTTTCTTAGGGCCACCCAACTGGGCAGGAGCTGCCCAGGTCATGTCGCATTGGCCCTGTCCTGTCCTCCTGCACCCGCACAAGAGAAAAGGAGAATGAAGCCTGAGGCAGAACAGGGAAGGGCCTTACCTATGATGCCACCAACATCAAAGAGGGTAGACAGGTCCCCAGCCTGTTTGGCATTGAAATGAGCTATGCAAAACACAAATATGTGGTCAGACCTGGGGGCTCGGAGCAAACGTCCTGGAGTGCCACTGCCATAAGAACCCCTATAGAGCACCTGATTCGGTCCACTTCCTCCTTTTTCAGATGAAGGAGTGAAGACTCATGGGGAAGTCATTGGCCAGAGTCACAAGTAAATTTGCAGCACTTTTGGACTGGACACCCTTTCTGCCCCTCCATCCCATCCTGTAATTCCTTCTCCCCCTGCAGGTTGGCCTTGACCCCTTGGAAAAGCCTTCCCCTGAAAGCACTGGGATCTGGCCCATAAGAACCCTGTCCCACTGGGCCATTTTTACCCTGGGGACACAACTCTCACTGAGCCGCAGCTCAACCAGCCACATTCCTGCTCTGCTCCTGAACAACTGGCCTCCTCTGCCAGGAGCCTTCCCACCCATTTGAGACCTCTGCTAATAAACAGAGCCAGGAAGGAGACTCACAGGCAAATGGGGACCTCAGGTCTTAGCCCTTGTCCTAGGATTAGAAAAAGGAATGTCCAGAAGCTTGAGTTGTAGCTTAATCCTCAAGGTTGACTCATACAAGGCCACAAAACAAAGAGTCACAGTGTCCACGGAGCCACCCTGATGCTCTACTTCTATCTTTGAAAGAGGCCCTATGACAGGGCTGTTGGGCAAGATATGAGCTGGGATTTGGCCTTGCATAATCTGGCCTTGCAGCATCCCGTTCAGAGCAAGTACGGTGCATGTAAAGCAGACTTGGCCCTCCCACAGGGCTTGGAGGGAGCAGCAAAGCCCTGGAGCAGAGGGCCTCAGCCCTGCAGGGCTCTGCGGTCAGGGGCGGGGGAGAGGGGGCCCAGAGGAGGGCAGTGCAGCTGACCCAGGCATAAGCCATCCGTCCCAGGAGGCTCCCGGCAGCCCCTGGGGTGAGAAAAGCAGGCGGTGGGTAGCTCACTAGGCCCTCTCCTAGTTTGGGGGTTTGGGGAGGCATTCAAAGGCAGATCCTTCCTAGCACCATCTATCCACTCATCTGGGAGCCAAGCAGGCCTGAGGTGGGTGCTCCTGTACTTAAGGCTAGAGAAGTTAGGCAGGATTACAGAATAAAACTTGGGTGTTCCTAATCTCCAAGGAGGAGAGGTGGCTGGCATTGGGGTCTCTGAGGCCGTGTACAAGGTCTAACTTCCTACTTAACCAAATTTTTTTTTTTTTTTAGTCTCCTTTTGCCCTACGAGAGGTTCAGCAGACATCCTGCCCATACTCTGGAGTCACGCACATCCCATGACAGGTTTCCTCTCCCTGCCAGAGATGGCCTTGGCCTCCTCAGAGACCCCCATCCTCACCTCTTCTTCCCCTTTACTTACCCACATTGAAGATGTAGAGGGGCAGCCAGTAGAGGAAGGTGTAACTGACCAGCTTGGCAAAGAGCAGACACAAAGAGAACTCGACCACACCCTGGAGAGCATAACAGAAGGCATGAGGGAAGAGATACAAGAGATCCCTGGCCCAGGGTAGCCCCAGGGGCTGACTCAGCACCCCAGGGCTGCCACCAACTAGCCACAAAGCAACCTCAAGTACACCTCCATCCAATCCCAGTAAAAGCGATGTGCCTATGCTCCAGTGCTGTGTCAAGGCAAGCCTCCCATGTTACTCCCCCCAAGTTGGCTATTCACCCTAAGCATCTCATGTAAAGAAATTCTGGAAGCCATAGGTCACCCTGAGCATCCCCCTATCTCCTGACATCCAGCAGAGAAATCTAGAGAGCCTCTCTCTTCCCTCCATCCTGCAAGCTTCTCACCGGGATCCGGAGCGCCCCGAGGAAGCTGATGGCGGCAGGCTCCTTGGAGCATCTGGCGGGGGTCTCCAGGCTGCTCTCCTTGTTAGTGTACGGACCACTCCCAAGGTCCTCAGGGTTGTGCTGGTTCTCTTCCAACCCATCCTGAACAGAGATGAGCCCTTGCTGTGAGCACATTTGCATACCACCTCCCACCAGCTGGAGGTATAAGCCACGTGAGAGGTAGGGGTTCCCAGGCTGGAAGAGGTACGCGCTCCTCTCCTGGACTGAACTACCATCCGGCGAGGCCCGATCAGGCTGTCGGGGAGCCAACCTGAGGGCCTGACACTGAGCCCGTGAGGTAACCCACTGAGCTCGTGGGTACATGAGCCCCTCCTCCAACTCCCTAGTCCCCTCTGGGACCTGTCTCTGAGGATGGATTGGCAGGGTGGGGGTCGGGCTGGGGGCACTCACACTCGTGTGGTGCTGAGGAGGCGTGCAGTCCACATCTTCAGGGTCTGAAAAAAACAACCCGCTAAGAAGCTTCCTGGCGGGCCAGCCCCCGCTCCCTAAGGTGGCCAGTCTACTTCCCAGCACAAGAGAGCCTGCAACCCAGGCTCGAGAGACACATTCTAAGCGTGGCTCCCCTAACAACCACCTGGGTCACTACTGCCTTGTGGACTTCCGTTCTCTTGCTACAAAGTGGCCACCCTGCCCGGCCTAGCTCTGTCTCCGAAGGCTGTCAGGGAATGGGGAAGAGGACAGCGGATGGGGAGTGTCCCGTCACCCCCACTCTCCCCTTCTCACGCTTCAGAGTCAGCTGGCACTTGCCAAGCACAACTACAGGCCGTGCGTCCCAACTGTACGTCTCACTGACACCTTAACCAACCCCCAACCCTAGGAAGTAGATGCTATTATTCTTAATTTACAAATGAGAAAACTGAGGCCCAGAGAGGTTGTCTGTCCCGGGCCACATACAGGTCCTCCAGCTCCACGACCAGTAATCCTCCCCCTCGAGCCAGCTGCCTTCTCTCAGACCCCCAGAGGAGAAGAGGGAGGTTCAGTTCTGAGCCCTGTGGGGAGGGAGGGGTCCGCTCACATTCGATGAGGAAGAGGAAGGTGATGACACCCATAGCAGCGGTGATGATGCCAGGCACCACAAACGACAGGCCCCACTGCTCATTCACCCAGATGCCAGCGATCAGGGAGCCCAGGATGTTGCCCACAGATGTGTGTGAGTTCCAGATGCCCATGATAAGCCCCCGCCTGGAGGGGAGGGAGCAATGGCGGGGAAAGGAAAGGGAGGAGAGGAAAGAAAGGAAGAAAGGAAGAAAGGAAGAAAGGAAGAAAGAAAGAAAGAAAGAAAGAAAGAAAGAAAGAAAGAAAGAAAGAAA